>NC_083383.1:29957500-30225000 GCF_031755915.1 Ziziphus jujuba
TGACCATTAGTAATTGTTGGGAGATGCAAATAAAGTCCAACATCGATAGGAAACTCAAAGAAAATCCACCGCATAACCTAAATGGGCTACTTTATCAATTACCAATTGGTTTTGGGTTGAAATCTCACTTGTGCTTGGGTAAGTGGGCTTGTCAAAATGGGTTGGAGACACCCAGGAAATGGTATTAGATCTAAGGTTAGGTGAGACTTGTTTTGATTGGTGATCCAATGGTGTTTTCTCCCAGATCTGAGTAATACTGGATGTCGACATCAAAGTATGAGATCAAAAAGTTCGATGGGAACAACGATTTCAGTCTTTAAAAATTGAAGATGATGGCTCTGCTTGGGAATCTTAGACTAGACAAAGCAATCACAAATGAGTTAAGTACAGCAGAGGTTGGTAGAGAAGAAATCAAGAGTAAGGCGAAAACATCATAATACTGAGTCTATGAGATCAGGTTCTTCAATCTCAAAGGAATCCAGTGCTGAAGCTTCAGAAGATCCCAAAGGAATCTAGTGTTGTAACCATTAGGAAGAAACTGAATGACAAATATATGGTAAAGTCAATTCTTAAAATGATTTATCTTAAATAGAGATTCTTTGGGTTTCAAGTGGATGAAAGCAAATCTGTTAGTGTAAACATTGATGAGTTTACAAAATTGATTCAGGATTTGGAAAATCTAGAAATCGAATTGATGACAAAGATCAAGCAGTGATCTTGTTGAACTCATTACTTAAGGCGTGTGACCAATTGAAGGATACACTTAAGTACAGTTAGGAGAAGCTTTCACTGGGTGAAGTTATCAGTGCAATCCAGGTAAAGGAGTTTGATATGAAGATAGAGGGAAATCATAATTTAAATGTTGGAAAAGATTTAATAATAAAGGAAGATTTTACTAGAGGAGTGAGAATGATGGAGGTCATAGAAGACAAGAATCTAAGTCTCAATTTGGGAAGAAATGTTACTTCTGTAAAAAGGTGGGGCATTTTAGGCATGACTATTCAAAGAGGGGGAAGAACGATCAGGGATATGACAGATGTTGTTAATTTTAATGGTGACTTTATAAAAATGTTGTTTGCTGTAGATAGGTGTACTCTAGATGCTCTCTAGATGCTCATTCCATATATGTCATTACAAAAAATGGTTTACTGGATATCAAAAAACAAATGGTGTCGAGGTTCTTATGGGGAGCAACACATTATTGAAGGTTTTTGGTATTACTTTTCTGAAGTTGAAGCTGGATAATGGGATGGAAAAAGTTCTCACCAATGTTAGGCATGTTCTAGAGTTGAAGAGGAATTTGATATTTATTGAGATATTAGATGAATGGTTATACTATTAGGCTAAAAAATAACAGATTAAAGGAGTTAAGAGGTTCGATGATTATCATGACAATATCAAAATAGAATGGCTTGTATATCCTGGATGAAAAGGTTGTGCTCGGTTTAACTAGAGTTGTGTTAGATCATAAGCCTATAACTAGACTTTGGCACATGTTATTAGACCATGTGAGTGATAAAGGACTTCAATTTTTAGTAAGCAAAGAGTCTTTATCAATAAAGGAATTTTTAAGTATTTCTACTTAGAATATGGGGGCCGACAAATGCAAACTGAAGTAATGGTGATAGTTATGATACGAGGTGACTATGAAATGTACATCTATTAGCATAAGAAATTGTACAATATGTGGTAGAAACTCAAGGTATCAACTTTGATATTGTGTTGTAGGAATGTATCTTATTCAGGGAGGTGAAATCATCTCAATGGCGCACTACTAAGAAAGAAGAGTTGGATGTGGAGAATGTTCACATTCAATTTAGATACACTTAGGAATGGCAACATATTATGGTCTGGAGTTGGAGCAGATGACATGAAGATTGCTTTCTTTCACAGTAGTCTGGAAGAAAGAATTTGGATGAAGCAGTTAGAAGCCTTTAAGATTTCTGGTTCCAAAGACAATTTATGTTTGTTCGAAAAGTCTTTGGATGGGCTAAAGGAGGCACCTAGGAGTACCTAAAGTTTGACAAATATAAGGTTAGTAAGGGTTTCAATGAATCGAGACTTAATTGTTATGCTTACTCCTAGAAGCCGGGACTAGGAAGTTTGTTTACTTGTTACATAATGTTGATGCTATGTAGCAACTGATTGGAAGGCATACAATGATAATCAGTGGATTGAAGTCTATTCTGAAATTTAATATGAAAGATCTTGTTCTTACGAAGATGATCCTTTGTATGGAAATCTAAAGAGGGAAACTTAGAAGCAAGTTAAGTCTCACATAAGTTGAGAATGTATTAGGCAGATTAGGATGTTGAATAGACCTGTGATGACAAGACCGTCCCCGAGCTTCTCCCCAAATGTTGAAAGTGGTCCCCCCAAGGAAACCCCATCAAAATAGTACCAAAAAATCTAGGGCAACCTCTCATAAAATGGATATAACCCAATAGAATAAGTAGAATGTCAATAATACCTCTAAAAGATTTTTCAAAAATCAACAATATCAAATCAAGAGTTCCAAAATCCAAAAAAAAAAGAGAAACAAAATAAAGAGTTATACATATCAAGTCAATTCACCAGAGCAATCAAAAGAAGTGCAAGAATTTAAGACTAAATAAAAGACAATATAAATGATAAATCCAATGGAAGTATGCGAAAAGAAATACATCAACAATGGAATAACAATAATGATAAAGATATGAGATGATGATATACTGGAAAGATAATGAAGATGTCAGATGCATTATGTGTAATCTATCATCTGAAGTCTAAAGGAACAATTTAAAAATATAAACTATAGACAAGCTCAGTGAGTGGAATAAAATAATAATGTGAAAATAGCCAATTAATTTTAAAACTTTTCACTCAAGACCTCAGTTTCACTCTTTTGAAAAGTTTCCCTTTTAAAAACTATTTCATAAAACCCAATTTATACCCTCAAAACAATATCATAGAAAGAGGATTTCATAATTAAAGAATTTAAAATATCATTATCCAATTGAAACATAAATTTAATGTTAAATAATAAACTAGATAATCATAATTTAAAAACAATAATGAAACGTAATAAAACCACCAAAATATGCATATAAGAGAGAACATATAGAATGTATCATACAATATACCTAGTATTATCAAATGGTATATGATATCCTGAAATACCACCAGACAATAAAAAGATACACAGAAACCAATGTCATGAAAGAGTGACACACAACTCATTATCGATGATAGCATACAACTAATCATAATTTTTTAATATTGTGATTATACACTAAGCATGTGTGTTTGACTAATAACATCTAATAGAACCACTAGTACTATATGGTACACCTTTTAAAAATAGCAGTACAATATTCACAATAACTCTTTTCAAAATAACACTTTATATTTTTCCCAAACAAATTTGATACTATAATCTAGAATTTAATATTCAAACTCGATCATTTAGTCAAATATTTGAAATTATTATTTCTTGCCAAAACATAAATACCAAAAGTAAAAACTTAACACCATAAACCACTTTAAGCACTTTGAAATACAAAACACTTACATATACCTCAAAATATAAAATTTCTAATTTACTTTTTTAAAACCAAATATTTTTCAAAAATATTAAAACATTAATTCAAATACTACGATATTTAAATACCAAAATTTTCCAATTTACCATGAACTAGTTAGAATTGAAAATAATTTAAAAACTTGTTAAAATTCCTATGAAATGATAAAACGTATATGTAAAAGTATATATCCATATATATATATACACGATAAGCATTTAAACCAAACCATATATATAAAACATTCAAACTTTATAATTCCATACCAATATGCCTAAAATCATTTAAAAGCATAAACAACTAACAAATACCGCCAGTGTTCACTCCTACTCCTTCTCAAAATCACCTCCAAGCATATACCAAGGCCTCTAATATGATAAAATATTTTTTGGATGTTAGAAAAAGCATTCATGCATATCAAATATCTTAAAATACTCTATACAACTCCTAGATCATATAAATTAGACATCGAAGGGTTTAATTATACTATGATCCTTTAGGATCCAGTATCTAAAATTGAGATTTTTCATCCAAAAACCAATTTATTGAAATTAAACGTTCTATTGGATCCCACTAATCCTAATTACACTAATCCAACTTTAATTTTGTCTAATTTGTTCAATTATATCTAAATACAATTCAAATTTATCTGATTTTTAACTAATTACTCCAAAAATGAAAAAATTATCAAACGATATTTAAAATTTACAAACTTTATATCAATGGAAAGCTTGTGAAATGGGTAACAAGAATTAAGCTTTTCTTAGTTAAAAAACATCGCCAGTGGCCGAAAAACACATCGAAATATTATATTAAATTTGATGTTGATAGATCTCTCAAATCGTAAGGTAGTTTGACAAACAAAGGCCAGATTCGAGTTTAAAGGATCCAAAATAGGAAGGTAGGATGTCTAAGATGGCCTAAAATGGCCAAAAATCTTACCAACTTGTTGACGACCCAAGGCGGCGCCATTGTGGCTTCCAGGTGGCAATCTGAGCACATCGACCATCTGATTACTGTGAAATTTTACTAGTTGGTTGGTTTTGAGATGGGCAAAGTGTGTTCTAGCATGTGTGATGTTTGGGCAGTCAAAATTCAATCAATTTTGGTTAACCCGAATTTTTAAAATGTGGGTATGCAGGTCAACCAAGTATCAAGAAAGTTTGCAGCTGTTCACATAGGTTTTGGGTTTTTAGGGGCAATTCGGGTATTTCAAAATATTTGGTTCCCAAGGCACACCCTCCTAGGTATATATGAGCTCTTGGACGACTAACAAACAAAAATCTTGGACTGGTTTGGATACCTATATAATATTGATGTTTAAAAACTTCCCAGAATCATAACTTATATTTAGGTGTGCTGCTAGTATACGAACTCGTATCGATAAGCTTTAGACTATAGTATATTGGTCAAACCAAAATTCTTTACCATTCAAAAAGTAAAATTTCGAACCCATGAATTAACAGTTTAGTTGGTTAAACTTGTTCAAAATTTAAAAATTTTGGGCATTTACTGGGACAGGATGTTACATGTGCCTATCCACATACCCTTTCTTATGGAACTTTCTTTGGCAGACTCTCTTACAATAGATGAAGGTAAGTTAAAAATGGATGACATCTAGTATCTATCTACAAACAGAAACTTGGTTTATATTGTAAGTCTTGTTAGAGATATGTAAGCAATCAAGAAATGGTGTGTTGCCATAGATTGATGTGGATTCTAAGATACATGAAAAGATCAACTATTGTTGACTTGGTGTTTGAATAGAACTCACTATCTGAGATTGCCTTTGGCACGTGTAATCTGACGATCAATTTGAAAGCAAAATTGCAACATATTGTCGAGTTTTCCAGTATATAAATAGAGTATGTTGTGGCAATTGAAATGGTGAAGGAATGATTGCGGCTCAGAATCATCAAGGATGATGTTATAGGCAGAAGGGACAACAACATGGTAGAAATTTCTATGAAAAAGAACCCTAGAGATATGATAACTGAAGTATTGGGTACTTGAAAGCTCATGTTGTCTAAAAGCTTGAACAGTCTTTGTCAAACTTGAAAAAGTAGGACAGTGAGGTGGATAATCACATTTGGAGTCAAGATGGAGATTTGTGAGATATGAGTCAAAATGTGAAAATTGATTAGCCAAAAATTAGCTATCCATGAGCTAGCAATAAGTTGGCAATTTACAACTAGTACTGAGTTGGTGATATAGCTTATCTAATATTTCATTCTTATCACATCTTTTGTAACTGTAGTACAAAAGGGGGTGATAGGGACTAAAACAAAAGTGACAAAGTTAGATAGATTAGAGTTTAAAAGCCTGGTGTGTGTAGAGCACTCTGTGAGGATTTGAGACTCATTGTATTGGAGGTCTGTCTAGTAGGATAGTTATTTCTATTTATCTAAGAAATTCCTTAGTATGTAACTTGTTTTATATGGTACACTGAATTCTCCCCTCCCCGTGGACATAGATCTGGTTTTAGATCTAACCACGTAAATTTATGGTGTTTCTTATTTCTTCTACATTTATTTGTTTTCTTCATTTATGTTTAATCCAACAAATGTACTTAATCTGGTGGCTACCATGTAACACCCCGTCCCGAACCATGTCGGAAGTTTTGCACGTTGACCGAGGTGACTGTTGACTTTGACCGTTGACCAAAGGGGTCAAAAGTTGACTTTTTGACCCGGTCGGAATTCTAGGTTGACTGAGATACCGTTACAAAGTACACGTTGGCACGAGTTCGTAGACTGGTAGCACGTAAAAAACGGAGCTACGGTTTGAAAGTTATGGGCAAAATAAGTTGAGGTTCAAACTGTCCAAAAGGTGCCGGGAGTTGACTTTTTCTCGAGATGTAATTTTGGGTTGACTCTTGTATGGTTGTAAAGGACTCGTCGATACGAGTTCATAGACTAGCGGCACGCTTGAATCGGACGCTTGGTTAAAAAGTTATGGACGTTTGAAATTCGCCGGATACCGTATTATTTTAATATATCTGGCTTAAGTGCACAGTAACGCCACGTGTCAGCTTCTGATGGGTCCACGTGGCATGAACAGTGTCACACAGGGGTTTTTATTTGTTAAAACTCTCGGGGAAGAGAGAGAAAGAGAGAGAGGAGAGAGAAAGAGAGAGAGAGAGAGAGTCGCCGGCCACCAGAGATTTTCAAATTTTCCGGCCGAGTTACTGTACACGCACCGGCCAGCAAGGTTGCCCTCCCCATTTCCGAAGATCGGCGGCGAGTTTTTCCCCTCCACCGCCGGCCACCGCAAATCGACCCACTTCCGGCCACACGCGCCATACACCGTTGATCCTCTCCTCAAGTCCGGCTGACCCACCAAAAATCACGGCCATCGGACCACCGACGCGCCGGGATCGGAGCATTTTCCGGCGAGGGGCCGGAAATCTTCAAACGGTGATTTCTCCGCCGTCCGACCTCCGTTTTGCTCACCGCCGGTCCCGTTGGATTGCTCTCCTCACGATCTACAAGTCTGCAAAATTTCACGACCAACGGCCACCGCACGCGCCGCCGCCGGCGACGGTTGCCGGTGACCGCGGCGGCTCGCCGAAAAGTACTGTTCCGGCAAGTACCCAGTTTTCCGGCTGGCTCCAGTCCGCTGTGTTCGACCTCCTGAACCCGAATCCTGCATCCGTTTCCACCAATTCGCGACGGTTTGGGAGAATTGTGGAGCCAAAATCTGAAAAGCTTCCCGGCGAAATTCAAACCCCGTCGGGTACGATCCTTGGAAATTGAGACCGAATCTGTGATCAGCATCACTCGAGCTTTGATTCGGTATATAACTCGTAAATTCTAGATATCGTTTGTGTTATGACCCCCCCGGGTACCGGGTATCATTTATCCGAATAAAATATTAATTTATTTGACTGTCTGTGAATTTTGTTCTAGGAGCACCGGTGAGTCGTAGAATTGATCCCGTAGTGGATCGTGGTTTAATTGCGTGCTCCAGGTGAGTGACCCACCTTCAAATTTATTTGGGGAATTTAATTGGTGAATATATTATGTGTGATTGAAATATTTGGAAATTAATTTCTTGTGCCAAATATTTATTGGATTTATTGTGGAATTATTTATGAATTTATTGGATTTAAGAAAATGTGCATTTTACAAATTTATGCCATGTGAAATTATTTTATGGTTTTGAGGACTTTGAAATTGGTGTGGTTTTAATGGTAAATTGGGTACGATTTGATTTTCAAATATTTCAAGGAAAATATTTGGTTATGTTGGTGATTTCAATTTTTATAAAATATGCCCATGGAATATTTTGAGATTTGATTATGATATTTCAAGAAATTATTTATGCTTGGAAAAATGTGGATATTTGAATTGATGGATTTGGGAGTTGGTGGATTTGAAAATCATGGAATTTATGGTATTGATTATAAAGAAATAACGGAGAATTTCCAGGTTCAAGCGGATGGATTATGCCCGCTATGTTTATGAAAAATGTGAAATTTGTTTTATAATTTAAATTGTGGATTTTATGATTTTTAGATGCACCGTGCACGTACTGGTGTTCTGATTATGTGATATGGTATATGTGATATGGATATTGTGCACACGGATATGATTAGCGCGCAGGTGGGTGTGAGTAGCGCGCAGGTGATATTATGAGGGTGTCCTGTGGATGCCATCGGAGAGGGTGGCCACCCCCCCTTGGCCGGGACACCAGGTTAGCAGCGGCGCAGTGGGACGCCACGCGACCGTATGCCGGTTTCTTTCTATAACCTCCTGTCTGGCGGTACCTTGGGACGCTGGGTACTGTTGGCGCCACTGGTATATAGTGGGTGCATCAAATGATTTTCAGAACTGTGTTTTAAAAATAAAATGTTTTAAAACTGTATTGGAGTTAAAATTAATTATTATTGTTTGGATATTTATTTGATGTCTTGGTTTTCGGGGAATATGAATAAAGGGTTTTGTGAAAATGTTTTAAAAGGGGAACCTTTCCAACTGAGAGAATTGTAAGGGTTTTGAGAGAAATTATTATTTTCCAATTAATTATTATCTATCTACTGTATTACTGTGGTATTATATTGTATAGTAGATAGGGTCACTCACTGAGATGATTAGCATCTCACACTCTTAAATTTCGTTCCTCTAGGTACCAGGTTATCGGCTTTTATCCGGAGCGGACTTGATCTTCATCGCTGTTTTACTTCGTGAAGTACCCGTTTATTCTTTTATTGCAGTTGTACTATTTCTTTCACTCTTGTTGTATTTACTTTGCACTGGATTACTGTATTTTTATTTTGAAGTGCTGCAATTTATGGAATCAATTTGTAGTATTGTGGGAGGAATAAGGGGATGTTTATAGAAGTGTGTTTTCAGTGCAGGTAATTTGTGGTAAGTAAATCCCTTAGGGGAGGCTCTGCCGGATTTTCCGTTGGAGGGTTCGGTAGGGTTTCCCTGGGATCAGGGCTAGTCTAGGGTTCCGGGGAAGGAATTCTGGACGGGTCCTGACATACCAACTTATCATCATATGTGTTGATAGGTTGCATTTGGGCTTGGGTAACACCAAACACACTTCGGTACCTAAGAGTAATGAAACCCAGATTTTGGGTTCAAGACTTGGTGGTAAAATTTCAGCTATCCAACTTATTCAAAAAAAAAAAAGAAAACGAAAAGAAAACGAAAAGAAAAAAAGGTTTACTTTTCCGTTTAATATATAATTAAATGCCACTAAAGGCTGTATTTAATATTTTTTAAAACCTATTAGCATAAGTCTATATTTGGAGAAATTATTTCGTACACACGATGTACGATGATGTAGTACGTTAACCTATTAAAATTTGCCATGTCAAAATAATTGGTGAAATCATGTTTAGTAACTAAATCAGGCCTAATACTAAGCAAACTTCTTTTCTGTATATTTTTGCAAACAATAAAATTTATTTCCTCCTTTAAAATAAAATTCTAAACATAAAAAACTGCCTCTTAATATAGCTATTGACGTTTTTTATCATCCTAGGTTTCGACAAATCTTCTTCTTCCTCTTCTTCTTCTTCTTTTTTAAGTATATATTGCAAATCTTATCATGGTTAACCAAATGCCTAGAGCCTCTTAATGGGGAATGGTAGGAAGCTTTCCTATTGTATTCAATTTTTGGGCAATTCTATATGGAAAGGGAGGAGTAATTTCGATAGTCTTATTAACTTAAGGCACTACTCATGTCATTGTCCGCTTAAATCTTGAGAACCAAGACAAGAACATGAACTTACAAATCGGTTTGTGTACGGAGTACTAGCAGTCTTGAAATTACTTTTAGGTTGTTCTATTCTTTACTTCCTCTCTCTTCCATACCGATAAATGCTAAAACAAAAACAATCTATAGATCTGTTGGATTAATACTCTTGGAGCAAACTAATCCATGATTAGGAGCCTTGATTAATAATGAGCCGTAGAATCCCCAAACTAGCTCATTAATTGACAGAGCCTATTTAATTGATTATTAAGATACAAGAAAGAGCCCATTAATTGGGCCCAAGGTGTTATTAAACCCTAGGAGGATTAGGGTTAGCAGTCTATAAATATACTGTTTACTAGCCTCCAGTTAATAAGTTTAACGTATTATTTTCTAGATATTTAGAATCTCAGTAGAAAAAAAAACACCTTGAGAGAAAAACAGAAACTGTGAGTTTCAGAGGTTTTTTCAGATTAATCTTCTTGTTTCGTTTTGTGATCAGGTGCGTCCACACGCAGATCTGTCGCTTAGAGAATAGTTTGGAAGGTTCTACACTAAATGTTAGTAAACTTATGGATAATGACATAATTTATTGCACGCTTTATTCAATCTTGATCAGGCTTCCGCTGTGTGTATGATACTAGCAATTGGTATCAGAGCTGTGATTGAATCGGTGTGTGATAAAATGAATCCATTTTTTATTTTTCATGTATATATGATGTATATTAGATATATGGCACCTAGGATTCTATTATTCATGTTATTTATATTTTTTTTTTATTATGAATGAATGATTTGGTTTTGGCCTTAATCCATGGTAAATTTTTACTTGTATATTTTTTTTTTTGGGATGTAACAAGGAGGCTAATCATAAAATTAGGGTTGCCTCCTTGATTGATTTACTTATTTATTTTTCCTGCAATTTTATTTGAATTTTTTTTTATGTAAATTCGGATTTATTGGAAAAATATGTAAAAGTACCCAAAAAAAATTGTATACTCGTTGTTGTTCATCATTTTTTGTGTGTATTGGAGCTGCGGCTTGATAGATCAACATCGTAAGAAGTTGAAGGACACGAAGTAGGATCGGTGGGAGGAGAACAGTCGCCGGAAACACCTGCACGCACCCACACGCGCCACTCAAAGCGGCTGAGAGTGGGATTCACGCGCCTGAATTCATCAGGCGTGTGGAGGGGCGTGCATGATCGGATTTTGATGATTGTTTGTGGGTAGATTCCTTATTTGGGTATCTACCTTCCTGTAAAATTTCATGGTGATCTGAGTTTTGTGTGGTGACTGGCGGCGGTTTTGGTGATCGGGATCAATAGGGGACTTGTTAGGGTTTTGTGTTTTTTGGGCTAAAAATCTTAGAAACCAATTCTAACTTGGCCCACACCCCATTGACTTGCAAGATTTGAAGAAAAGAAGAAGTACGGGCCAGATATTAAGTTGGGTTTTTTGGGCCTATTGGGCTTGTAATTTTTCTTTTCTAGGAAACCATGGATTAGGGCCTATTAATTATTCTATGTTTATAATTGTTTAAATTATATGGATATAACATGTGATATGTGCTTAACATGTCATTTAGAATAGGTGGTGCCATATAATTGCATCATTTGATATATACATGTGCATAATAATATTTGTTTTATCTAGATAATATTATTATGGAAAACCCTAATTAATTAATGTAAAATATTGAATGGGTGAAGGTTTTAAAGAATTAATTTAATTAATTTAAAACTTGCGAGCTCCATTAAGGGTCCAATAATAAAATGGTTATGTGATACCCCAATGGATAAACATGACCAGATTTTATTGGATTGGATCTAAAATAATTTCAAAATTTTAATAAGGTTGTACGGCCCAACGTCAACAATACTTAGATATTAAAGATAATTTTGAAATTAAAATTAATGGTTATTACATTCAATTTTAATGACATTAATAATCCTCCCAACGAGACTCTGTTAGTGTTATTAAAAGCCCAAAGATTATTGAAATAATGGTTGATTTTAAAATTAATTTTTGAATGATGTGTGTTTGTGTTATCTGAGAAGGCTCTGTTTAAGGAGGTAGGTTTTTAAGGAGTCTGAGACCCACCTCACCTTTTCTAGGAGCTGACTTGGTAGGACACTATACATATCGGGTTCAAAAAGTTTTAATTTTTTAATCAATTTTGAGTGGTATATTTTGGGGTTATCTAAGAAGGCTCTGTCTAAGGAGGTAGGTTTTTAAGGAGTCTGAGACCCACCTCACCTTCCCTGAGAGCTAACTTAGTAGGACATTAAAATATACCATCTTCAAAATTTAATTTATTACAAATGTTTTACCCAACGTAAGTATTTGTAATGGAAATTAAATTATTGTTGCAATAAACATTAATAATAAGTAGTTTAAGGGATCTACATATTTGTATGTTTGTTGTGTTGATTATGTGTTAATATGTGTGCATTTTAATTTTTAGAAAATGGCATCCTTTAATCCTCTAGCTACAATTTTGAATCAAAAACCATTGGATGGAAATAACTACGACCTATGGAAAACCAATCTCTATATTGTCCTTGATTTTGAGAGAATTAAATTCATTACAACAACTCCGAAACCCTAGAAGCCCGCTGCTAATGCTTCAGAGGAAACTAAGAAGCAATTTGCAGATTGGCAACAGGCAAATATAACGACTTGCTGTTATATTCTTGCCAGCGTTGTAGAACATTTGTAGAAGCAACTTGATAGTCTGGAGTGTATGTCAGAAATGATTCAGACTCTAGATGGGATGTTTGCTAAAAGTAATAGTACTGCTAGACAATCAACTATAGGGGCATTAATGAACACTCGCATGACTGGAGGAAGTGTTCGGGACCATTGTTTAAAGATGATGGCGCACATCAGTACTGCGGAAGTGATGGGGGCTAAGCTGGAACAAGAGATGAAGAGAGACATGATCTTGGAATCTCTACCGAATAGCTTTAGTCAGTTCAAAATGAACTATAATATGAACAAACTAAAGCTTACTCCTGTTGAACTGATGCACAAGCTTGAGAGTGCTGAAAGGTCTCTCGGGAAGCAAGAAAGTGCTTATCATGCTGAAAGTTCTTCAAAGCCTAAAGGGAAGCCTAAGGGTGGAAAGAAGAATAAGAAGTAGAAGGGAACAGGTCCAGCTGTCAAACCGGCTGCAATGAAGAAGCCGAAAGGCAAGTGCTTCAAGTGCGGACAGAAAGATCACTGGAAGAAAAACTGTCCTAAATCAGGTATGGGTAGTCTAAATGTTGTTGAGGCTTGTTTAGTGGAGAATTACAATGACAAATGGATCATTTATTCAGGAGCCACTAACCATGTTTGTTACTCTTTGCAGTGGTTCAAACAAAGCAGCCCACTCAATAAAGGACAAAGAAGCTTGAAATTGTGAAACGGAGAATATGTCTCCTTAATGGCAGTAGGACTAGTGGAGTTATATTTTGATAATAAAATTTTAAATTTATTAGACTGTTTATTTGTTCCGGATTTTAAGAGGAATTTGGTTTTTGTTAGTTGTTTAGTTGAACATGGTTTAACAGTACAGTTAATTCCTCAGTTTCAATAAAGAGTAATAATACTTTTATTTGTTTTGGATTATTGATGAATGGTCTATATTTTTTAACTCCTTTGTCTTATAGTATTAATGCCATTGAAATTAATGATGATGAGCAACTTCTCTTATCTAAGAAAAGGAAGGTTTCAAATGAAATCTATCTATGGCATTTGCGATTAGGTCATATTAATTCTAGCAGGATTTATGGTTTGGTTAAAAGTGGAATTTTAAATTCCTTGATCTTTGAACCTATACCAGTATGTCAATCATGTTTAGAAGGTAAAATGACAAAGAGGCCTTTCAAGGCCAAAGAAAATCGTGCCACCATACAATTGGAATTGGTACATACTGATGTATGTGGACCAATGAGCGTTCAAGCAAGAGGCAGGTATGAGTATTTCATCACATTTACTGATGACTACTCAAGATATGGTTATGTTTACCTAATGCGCCATAAGTCTGAAGCTTTTGATAAATTTCGAGAGTATAAGGCTAAGGCAGAAAAGCAATTAGGTGTCCATATCAAACAGCTTCTGTCTGACCGAGGCGGTGAATACTTGTCTGGAGAGTTTAAGTCTTACTTGGCTAAAGAGGGGATCATTTCTCAATTATCATCTCCTGGAACTCCCCAACAAAATGAGTCTCTGAAAGGAGAAATGGAACCCTTTTAGATATGGTGAGGTCGATGCCTAGTTATTCATCATTACCTGAATCGTTTTGGGGATATGCCTTAGAAACAACTGTATACATACTAAACTTGGTTCTATCTAAATCTGTTTCAAAGACACCCACAGAATTATGGAAAGGGTGCAAGCCCAGCTTAAACCATATTCGGATTTGGGGTGCCCCAGCACATGTCTTAGCATAGAAATCTCATAAATTGGAATCTCGTACAGAAATGTGTATATTTATTGGCTATCTTAAGGGAACGAGAGGTGGAATATTTTATAATCAAAAGAAAAGAAGGTGATAGTAAGTACTAATGCCACTTTCTTAGAGGAGTATTATATGAACAATTTTAAACCTAAGAGTAAAGTAGTTCTTGAAGAGCTTGACTCAGTTCGAGATCCACCAAAAACTCCTATTTTTCCACCTCTGTTTCCTGTTGATGTTCAAAGAGGGGAAAATGTACAAAATGTACCCGAAGGTGAACAAACACAGGAAATAGCTCAGGACCAAATTCAAGAAACTCAAGAACAATGATATAATGTAGAGATTGATAATCTACTTGAACCACAAAACTTGGATCCTCCTATACATGTACAACAACTAGTGCAGCAAACTTATAGTTGGAGAATGATACGTAAACCTGCAAGGTATGCCTTTGTTAGGAGAGACTTATCAAGTCGTTTTGGATAATCCTGATGACGACTTTACCACATACAGAGAGGCATTGGAGGATGTTGATGTGCAAGAATGGAGAAAGATCATGGACCGTGAGATGGAATCTATGGATTCTAACTCAGTCTGGTCTCTTGTAGAAGCATCTAAAGGGGTAAAACCAATTGGGTGTAAGTGGATCTACAAGAGAAAGAGAGGACCAGATGGGAAGGTTGAAACCTTCAAAGCTAGATTGGTGGCAAAAGGTTACACCCATAAAGAGGGCATCGATTATGATAAAACCTTTTCGCCAGTAGCCATGCTTAAATCTGTCCGGATTCTCTTAGCTGTAGCAGTAGCTCTCGATATGAGATCTGGCAAATGGATGTCAAAACAGCTTTTCTAAATGGGAAGCTGGAAGAGGACATTTTTATGCAGAAACTGGAAGGGTTTATAATAAAAGGTCAAGAGCACATGGTTTGCAAGTTGCATAGGTCTATTTATGAACTTAAGCAAGCATCCAGATCATGGAATATCAGGTTTGATCAAGTTATCAAATTATATGGTTTTGAGAAAAGCCCTGGTGAACCATGTGTGTATAAAAAGATTCAAGGAATAGTGGTTGTTTTTCTGGTTCTTTATGTAGATGACATTCTGTTAATTGGAAACAGTGTGAAAGTGTTGTCAGACGTAAAGGGTTATCTGAAAAAGCAGTTTGATATGAAGGACTTGGGTGAAGCTAACTATATTCTAGGAATCAAACTTTTACGAAACCGAAAAACGAAGATGTTAGCTCTATCCCAAGCTTCCTACATTGATAAAATAGTGACCAGGTTTAGTATGGAAAATTTCAAAAAGGGACTTCTACCATTCAGACATGGAATTCATCTTTCTAAGGAGCAATCATCAAAACTCCTGAAGAGAAAAAACTCATGAGTAAGAAACCTTATGCTTCGGCTGTTGGTAGTCTCATGTATGCCATGCTATGTACCAGGCCAAATATCTGTCATGCGGTGGGAGTAGTAAGCCAGTACCAATCAGACCCTGGAGTAGAACACTGGACTGCCGTGAAACATATACTCAAGTATTTAAAGAGAACGAGGGATTATATGTTGGTGTATTCCAGTGGGAGTCTTGAAACCCTTGGTTATACGGACTCTGATTTTCAAGGGGATATTGATTCTAGCAAATCAACATCAGGATATGTGTTTACCCTAAATGGAGGGGTCATTTGTTGGAGGAGTGTTAAACAGACTTATGTTGCTGACTCTACAACTGAAGCTGAATATGTAGCTGCATCTGAAGCTGCAAAGGAAGCTGTATGGCTTAAGAAATTTCTTTTGGATCTCCATGTGATACCACGTACAGATTGGCCCATTACCCTTTACTGTGATAACAGTGGGGCCGTAGCATAGTTCAAAGAAACCAGGTCTCACAAAAAGCAGAAACACATATTAAGAAAGTACTACTTGATTCGTGATTTCATTGATATAGGATATACAGTGGTTACTAAGATAGTATCTGAGGAGAACCTAGCAGACGCTTTTACTAAGACTCTTCCTGAACGTGTGTTTGAAAAGCATGTAAATTGTATGGGTTTTAAGAGGATTCCAGACTTACTTTAGAGTAAGTGGGAGTTGGTTACATTTATGCTCTAGGAACAAGACTAATTGTAATTTCATTTTCTGATTTAATGTATGGATTTTCAATTCTTATGCACGTTTTATTTTACGTATAAGGTCCAGATTGATTATGTAGTATATGATCATATGGATATATCCATAGAAGACATGGTCATAGGTTCTCATAATTAATGAATTATCTCACAGTTGTTAAATAAAGTTGGGCACTTTATTTAGACTGCAATATTTTATGAAATAATCTGTCTTGGTTATTATAAAATATTGGAATGAATTATGGTCATTCTGAGAGGATCGGAAGAGATTTAATTAAGGATAAATTTCTGTGAAATGTATTAATTCTCTGGCGATATTAGATATGTTATTTTTCTTAATCCTGAGTATATTATAAATAGGTAATTAAGTGACTATGGTTATTTGAATTATCAATAGGTGAGGTCTATTTTTGAACGGCCAATATCTTGATGATTTGGGAATTATGGTCATTTGATTGCTAAGTATTTATGAAATATACAAAAAGAAATTTGTATGAAATATCCTCTTGACATGTTTCGGTACTCGGATGTTGAAAGTCACTGGACAGTGCATTGGATCCGTTAGAGAAACTGATAACTTAAGAGAATAAATAATTAATTGATTGACAGAAATTATTATCAATTAATTATTAATATTTTACAAAAGAAAAATACATTTAATATAAATATTATTAATCTTGGAGTTCACATCTGGGCTTTTAGTGGAATAGCACCAGATAAGATTACGGTCCCAGGCTTGCTCAGAACAAGTGGGAGATTGTTGGATTAATGCTCTTGGAGCAAGCTAATCCATTATTAGGAGCCTTGATTAATAATGAGCCGTAGGATCCCCAAACTAGCTTATTAATTAACAGAGCCCATTTAATTGATTATTAAGATACAAGAAGGAGCCCATTAATTGAGCCCAAGGTGTTATTAAACCCTAGGAGGATTAGGGGTAGCAGTCTATAAATATACTGTTTACTAGCCTCCAGTTAATAAGTTTAACGAGTGTTATTAAACCCTAGGAGGATTAGGGGTAGCAGTCTATAAATATACTGTTTACTAGCCTCCAGTTAATAAGTTTAACGTATTATTTTCTAGAGATTTAAAATCTCAATAGAAAAAAAAAACACCTTGAGAGAAAAACAGAAACTGTGAGTTTCAGAGATTTTTTCAGATTAATCTTCTTGTTTCTTTTGTGATCAGGTGCGCCCACACGCAGATCTGTCGCTTAGAGAATAGTTTGGAAGGTTCTACGCTAAAAGTTAGTAAACTTATGGATAATGACATAATTTATTGCACGCTTTATTCAATCACGATCAGGCTTCCGTTGTGTATATGATACTAACAAGATCAGCCTTACATTGACAGAGAAATGAAGAGGAAGTAAAAAAGGGGATAAACTGTTTTTGCATGGTATTAGAGCTGATTTAGTTACTAAAGATGATGTAGCCAAATTATTTTGACATGGCAAATTCTAAGAGGTTAATGTGCACCATGTCATTGTAAATCTTGTGTATTGAATAATTTCTCCAATATTTAATAGTTTTAAAAAACTAACCTATCAAACCGTTGGGTTAAAGTTGGCCCCACAAAAAAGGAAAAAAAAAAAAAAAAAAGGACAAAGACAACAGTTTGGCATCTAGTAACTTGTGAATAGACAGATACAGAGTGTCATATATTTTGTGGCAGGTAATATAGTTTTTTTTTGGTAAAGATTTTGTGGCAATATAGTTTATATAACGTATAGACTCACGTTATTACCAAAGAAACATATTATACATTCACGTTTGGAGAGAGAGAGAGAGAGAGAGAGAGAGAGAACTATAAAAAAAAAGTAATTAAATAAATAAACATTCACGTTTTCACATTCACCCAAAAAAAAAAAAAAAAAATTCACGTTTTCACCAGAAAAACAAAAAAACATGTACATTCACGTGTCATCTTTTAGGAGCTTACTTTCACAGCGAGTTGGCCAATTTATAAGTTTTACCTTTTTTCTCTTTTTGGTCATACTTTGTCTATTTTTGTTCCTTCCGATTGTCTTTTTCATACTTTCTTTCAAAAGTTTCAGACCTTAATTTTCACCTAATATGGATCTTCTTACCTAGATCAAACGACTTTAAAACCTCTCTCTGTATATATATAAAATGTATATGCAATATTATATGCTAGTACCAGCCCATATTACAGCCACAAAATGTACACTCGAAAGTGAATAATAATAAACCATTAACATTATTGCTACATTAATACATTCACCCTTCATCTTCTTTCTTCTTCTTCTACCCTTTTGCATTCCCCTTGAAACTACCATAATTACACCAAACCAACCTCTCAAAGATGGTGACATTCTATTGTCAACCCGAAAAATCTTCGCTCTCGGGTTTTTCAGCCCTGCCAGTTCTCACCGTCGTTACGTTGGAATTTGGTACCATCGAATTTCTGAGCAAACCGTAGTTTGGGTTGCAAACAGAGACAATCCCATCAATGATACCTCTGGAATATTAACCATTAATAGCCACGGAAGACTCATCATCTATGGCTATGAAAATCCAAACTTTCCACTTTGGTCCTCAAATTCTTCTTCTTCAAAGAACCCCATAGCAAAGCTTTTAGATGTGGGAAATCTTGTTTTGCTTGATCAGATTCAGAACAGTTCGCTTGTTTGGCAGAGCTTTGATTACCCAACCAACACTATGCTTCCGCACATGAAACTGGGTTTGAACCGGAATTCCAGTTTAGACCGGTTCCAAACGTCAACGGATGATCCAGGAACTGGGTCATCCATCACCGGATTGACCCGACTGGATATCCGCAATTGTTCTTGTACAAAGGTGGGGTTCCATGGTGGCGGGGTGGACCTTGGACCGGGCACAGATGGAGCGGTATACCCGAGATGACAAACCCTTTCATATGCAATGTCAGTTTTGTAAATAACCGAGATGAGATCTCAATCATGTACGGTATTCTAAACGATTCGATTTTGACCAAGATGACGATAGAGGAATCAGGGCTCGTTGCGTACTCCACGTGGCAAGATCAGGCCCGCCACGGAATAAATTCTGGTCCATACCGACGGAGGCTTGCGACAAGTTCAACAGGTGTGGGCCCAATGGTAATTGCGATCCGAGCAACATGGAAAATTTCGAGTGCACGTGCTTACCCGGATTCGAACCCAAGTCGTCCCATGATTGGGCTTTGAGATACGGATCGGGTGGATGCGTGAGGAAACAAGGGGTGCGCACGTGCGGGAATGGGGAAGGGTTCGTGAAGGTGACACGTGTGAGGTGCCTGACACTTCTAGGGCACGTGTGAATAGAGTTTGGGTATGAAAGCGTGCGAGCGTGAGTGCCTGAGGGATTGTTCTTGCACGGCTTACACGAGTGCAGATGATACCCGGGGAGATCGGGTGCTTGACATGGTACGGTGATCTGGTGGACACCAGGACCTTTTCCAATGTGGGTCAAGATCTGTATGTACGGGTTGATGCAGCTACTTTAGGTACTATTTAACTTCCAACTTTTTATTTTTTTATTTTTTATTCTATTTTTTGAATGTAAATTAAAATTCGAGTTTGTTTCCTTGTTTGAGACAAATGCATTTGTCACGTTAATAAATTCCCCAACAAACTACAAATAATTGAAGCAAAGTACTAGAACCACATAACATGACACAAATGCGCCAGGATTGTAAATTTTAATAGATATTGGACAATGAAATTAATGTAAATTCATGGTATTATGTAAAATAATTCTTTCTAGGTGACGTGCTTCTTTTTGTGGGAAAAATAGATGCTTAATGCTATATCGTTCAGATGGTATTTAGCACCAGTCACATATTGTCATGGGCAGCAGCAAGGGCATGTGAGTGGTGCCACAGCCACAGGCCAAAAAAAAATTTTCCATGTACACACAAGTGATGCTAGTTTAGTTCAATTTGTTGTAGTTTTAGGAATTTACTGAAAAAAACAAAGTTTTTTACACTTTTTGGACAAATCAAGGTGTGGATTATGAAATCTTTTACAAACCAAAATATATGCGTATGTGTGTACACAAGCACAACAGACTGTGATTAGAGATGATGTTTTCTATCCCAGTACTGAGTTTTATTTTTGATTTGATTGTTACATGACATGCAGCTGAATATCCAAATGGGTCAATTAGTACTATAAACAAGACTTGGAAAGTGGCAATTCTGGTAGGGTCTGTCAAAGTGTGCTTTATCCTGGCTCTTCTTGCATTTTGGATGGTAAAGAGGAAGAAAAAAGGTAAAAATTGTAATGTTGCACTCTCTAATATTTGATTTAAAAGTAATCAAAAAGTGGAAACTGTAAGTTTTTTTTCGGTGAATAGTGGAAACTGTAAGATTATGCAATTGCTGATGAACAATTCAAAACCAAGCATTAATTCTTTTGTGTTCGATGACAGTGAAAAAAAGGCAGAGCTGACATTCATTTAGTACTTCCATAACTACTTCACCCTATTTTGAAGACTCTGTAGGAGGAAAGGAGCTTAATGAAAGTGTAAGAAATTCAGATTTACCATTGTTTGGTATAAATATTATAGCTGCAGCAACAGGCAATTTCTCTGATGCTAACAAGCTTGGAGAAGGTGGTTTTGGCCCTGTGTATAAGGTACTCTTGCTTAAATTAATAAATCAGCGACTCAAATTCTGTAAAGGGTATTTTTTCTTCATTTTGTATGTTTATTTATAGTAGATTTTGGAATGTGATTTCAGGGTATGCTCTACAATGGAATGGAAATAGCAGTGAAAAGACTATCGAAGTAATCCGGGCAAGGAAACGAAGAGTTCAAGAATGAAGTTATGCTGATTGCAAAACTCCAGCACAGGAATCTTGTGAGGATTTTAGGTTGCTGTGTTCAAGAAGAGGAGAGGATGTTAATCTATGAGTACTTGCCAAACAAGAGCTTAGATTTTTTTAATTTTTGGTACATGTCCCTTATTGTGCCTATTTTGAAGTGCAAAATGAAATGACTTTATATATGTAGGAAAAATATCGATTAGACAAGGGTTTAATCTTTGGTTTCCTATTATGATGTCTCTTAGGTGAAACAAATAGGAAATTGTTAGATTGGAGAAAACGCTTTGACATAATCTGTGGAGTTGCGCGAGGGATCTTATATCGTCATCAAGATTCAAGACTAAAAATTATCCATAGAGATCTAAAGGCCAGCAATGTTCTACTAGATGCTGAAATGATCCCCAAAATTGCAGATATTGGTATGGCTAGAATATTTGGAAGGGATCAAATCGAAGCAAATACCAATCGTGTGGTAGGAACATAGTAAGTTAAATATTTTCCCCTTGATTTTGTTGCTACTTAATTCTTTCCAATCCAAGGGCTATTGATCTAAAGAACTTTTATATGTTACTGCAATGGTTAGATGTCTCCAGAGTATGCAATGGAAGGCATGTTTTCAATAAAATCAGATGTATACAGCTTCGGAGTTTTGATGTTAGAAATTGTTACCGGCAAAAGGAACTCTAGTTACTATAATGAAAAAACAAACTTCAATATGGTTGGACATGTAAGAATATGATTGAGTTCATGTTATATGTACTAATTAACAAGTTTGTCAAATTTTAATTACTTTTGAAACTATTAAGTGTGAACAAAATTGTTGTAGGTTTGGGAACTGTGGAGAGATGGAAAATGCATGGACATACTCAACTCAACGTTGGACGAAGAATTCGCTGAAGAAGCTTCGAGATGTGTTCAAATAGGGCTGTTGTGTGTGCAAGAGTACGCATCAGATCGGCCTAACGTTGTCAGCAGTAGTGTTCATGTTGGGGAATAATATTATAGCGCTGCCTCATCCAAAGGCACCAGCATTCATGATGAAGAGAAGTTACACAAGCAGAGACCCATCAACTAGTGAAGAAGCCACTTATATAAATGAAGTGAATTCTACTATCGTTGAAGGTCGCTGAAGACTCCCTATAGACTCTTAATTAAGTTTTGTATTTAGATTTTAATTATATGATATTTACACGTGTGTGTATATATATATATATATATATATATGTCCTACAAATTCGACTATTGCTTCTAATTAATCATGCCCTATACTCTAATATCTTTCTTACCAAATAACGGTTTGCTGCATTACAAGTATCAGTAGCCCCTGCAATGTGATTATCAACAAGCTAGTAGCAAGAGTTGGTATTACCAAAAAGAAATTAATTAATTATTAGGTATCATAAATCTAGCTAAGCTTAGCATTTTTGTTGTTTCCATGGTCCACCAATTTTCTATCATTCTCTATTGTCCCTCTGTATAAGTAGTCAATAAAGAGCACTTTATTGACTAGAAATTCAGGTTACAGTTATGACAACAAATTAAATTACTAGCCAACCATCGTGGGTGGTAACGGAAGGAAGCCAGCCGAGCCATATTGCACTGCGAGTCAAAAGTTATGATTGAGTCTTGGCATGCTTGGCGCAGGTCAAAAGACCTCTTATTCCATCATTTGTGGTTTTGATTCCTTAAAATATTATCATCACTTCAAAATTCTCTATTGTTTTAACACCATCATCTTCCAATAATCCATGCTTGGAACACGTTGGATCAATAAAAATTAATAAATAAAATAAAAAATACTATTTGTCATTATCATAGGATATACATGCTCGTTTAATTGACTACTATTATTGATTTTTCTATATAGTTAGTTTGAAAAGTATAAGGAATTTAAAAAGAGATAATAAATTATTATTATATCAGTAATAAATTAATCTACTTTCTACTTGTTATCATCAACCATAACAAATACCAAAACAAAAAGATTTTGACTCCCACCATGTATGAAAAACTTAAGAAAAGAAAAAAGAAAAAAAAGAAAAGAAAAGAAAAAAAGAAAGAAGGAAAGCGCATATAGAACAAGGATTTATTATTGACGGCAAACGGAAATGCATTACCATATTAACCTCTCAGAAAGGCCTTTTCTTTAAAATGGCCCTTAATTATAGATATTTTATAAAGTACAGTAACTAGAATTAATCTCATATCGTTATCTAGGTGGGGAAAAGAAAACGTTAGAAGTAAATGGTTGGACCACTTTAAGAAAAAGATATTTCTTTTCGCATTATTTTTACTTTTATTTTTTATTTTGCGGGTCCATTTTTGTAAATTTTTTAATGGATAATTTAGCATTTTTAATGGTTTTATGAATTATAATCTATGTGATATAAAAGTTGAAAGAGCTTTCAGTTTAATGTAATATGAATGTTTATTTGATGGATATTTTAAAATCGATTTCTGTTTAAATATAATGATATGTACATTAATTTTTTTAAATAAAATAATAATAATTAATAATATCTAACTAATTTTTTTTTCTTAAAAACCTATTATATTCTTGATAGATATTAATTTACTGATTATATTGTCAATATAACGTCTAAAATATACAATCTCTTTGATATTATTTATTTTATTTTTTAACACGTTAACTTGACGGAGTCCATAAATAAAGCCAATGGAAAGGTTTTTATTTTTTTATTTTTTTATTTTTATAAATTTCCATTTATTTTTTATATGATAATTAAAATATAAAAATTGACAGAGCTATTAAAGATGTTTTAAGACTTTCTAATTGTTTTATAGGGATAGTCCAATGATAAAAGTCATTTTTCCTTATGATCAGAATTAATTCAAATCCCATATCAAAAATAAAACAATGAATATAATTAGTGCGCTTAATTTAAAAAGATCCTGATATAATAATTGTTGTTGGAGTCTAGCTCCTACCAGCAGAGTCGGGTTTTGGGTGTTGAACTTGCTTATCAGATACATGACCACGAACTTTTCTTCCTGCAATAAATAATACTGGGATATATATGTATATATATATATATATATATATATATATATATATATATATATATATATATATATTACCTATCAAATTTAAAGGTTTTAAATGATCAGATCCATTTATTTGTAACTTAAAAATTTTTGGACATCCTTATTGGAGCCTCTTCGTATTTACAATTATAGGATTCGAATATTAAAATTTTTTTTAATGAATTACAAATTAATTTTTAGAATATTGGGAGGATATAAATAATAAATACATTATTTAAAGAAAACTTAAAAATATATTAATTTAACAAATTAGTATAATGTATACTAACCAAGGTTAAGATTGATACTGTTCCATCGTTAACCATGCGGTAGCCAGAGAAGAGAAAATAAGCAGGATGATTGCCATCACCATGATATCGTAGGCTTTGAAGAAAGCCATTTTTGAGTAGCTCAAGATAGTTCTCGGTTTTCCCTCTATATAGCTAGCCCAAAGTTGGAAGCAGTTAGAGCTGGGATACAGAGAATGAAGTGCGTTTGGTGGTATTTATAGGCTAAACTTTAGTTCAAATCCCTTTTGAAATTTTTATTCAAATAAATAAAGGATGCACGATATTAATTTTGAACCTTCGTTGCAAATGGTAGATTTTGGGGTCGGATTGTGACAGCACTTTAAGCAGTATGTTAATCTTTCTCTGCTTTTTCTCCGCTTGTGGTTTACTTCCTTATAATTTAATAATAAAATCACTAATTCACTAATGTAAGCTTTTAGTCTTGTTTTACCGGTTAGTTAGGTAATCAATTTTTACAAATGAGTCTAACAAATTATTTAACCCACTTCTTTTGAAATTAACCTTCTTTTTCTTATGTTCATCTACAATAGATCATATATACTTGTAAATATATATACCACAATTTACATTGGGAAGGTAAAAAAAAATGATATTGTTCTCAATTTGATAATTTCTATAGCAACTAGTGGTGTTGGAAAGGCTAGAATGGACCCCAATCCAATATCATTTTGTGGGAGTTGGGTTAGCAGTTTGTTTGTTTTCATCTTATGTATGTAGATGCAAAATGCTTATAAAGTATGGGATCATTGTTATTTTCATGTTGGTCCATCCATGTGGAGAGGTCCGAGAGGAGTCCTTTCTGGTCTTCGAGAAGTCGAATTTCAATGTGTCTTGACACTATTGCAAGCCAAGAAAAGTCATAGTGTTCTTTAATTTTTATCAAACTACAATCATTGTCAGTTCCCCATCTATATATATAGACAAATATATAATTATAGCATACATTATAACTTCTCAAATGGTTCAAAGGCTGTACATCAACTTCTATTTACCATAGGTTTTTAAGGTTTTTACTCACGGAAAATCTGGTAGTTTCTAGAGTTTATATATATATATATAGGATTTTCCTATAGTGGGTGACTGTTAGGTCCTTGAACCATTTATTGATTATATTATGGATAACAGTTGTTAAGTCCCACATCGGTTGGAAAAGGGGAACGAAGCATAGCTATAAGCATGTGGATACCTTTCCCTTGCAGATGCGTTTTAAACCCTTGAGGGCTGGGTTGTAAGAGGATTCCCCAGACCCAAAGAGGATAATATCTGCATGCGGGTAGTCTAGGTTGGGCTGTTACAGATGGTATCAGAGCCAGTGTAACAGCCCAGACCACCCGCATGAGATATTGTCCGCTTTGGGCCCAGCCCGCACAGTTTTGTCAAAACGCGTCTCAAAGGAAAGGTATCCACACCACCTTATAACGCATACTTCGTTCCCCTTTCCAATCGAGGTGGGACTTCACAATCCACCCCCTTTGGGGTCCAGCGTTCTCGCTGGCACAATGATCCGGGTACTGGCTCTGATACCATCTGTAACGGCCCAGCCCAGACCACCCACATGAGACATTATCCACTTTGGGCCTAGCTTGTACGGTTTTAAAAAGCCTCTCAATAGTTAGGAGGAATACTCTTTCAACCCCTACCTACCAGTCCCACTGGTACGGGCTTCCAGGCCCAATCGAGATAGTGTCCGCTTTAGGCCCAGCCCGCACGGTTTTACATTCCCTCATGGGAAGGCCTCTCAAGGGAAAGATATCCACACCCTCTTATAAGGCATGCTTCAGAAAGAAAGGCCTCTCAAGGGAAAGATATCCACATCCTCTTATAAGGCATGCTTCAGAAAGGGGAACGAAGCATGCCTTATAAGAGGGTGTGGATACCTTTCTCTTGAGAGGCCTTTTAAAACCGTGCAAGCTGGGCTCAAAACGGACAATATCTCATGCGGGTGGTCTGGGCTGGTTAGGGAGAATCCTCTTCCAACCCCTACTTGCCAGTCCCACTGGTACGAGCTTCTAGGTCGAATTAAGATATTGTCCGCTTTAGGCCCATCCTGCACTGTTTTACGTTTCCTCATGGGAAGGCCTCTCAAGAGAAATGTATCCACACCCTCTTATGAGGCATACTTCGTTCCCTTTTCCAACCGATGTGGGATCTGACAATACACCCCCCTTGGGGCCTAGCGTCCTCGCTGGCACACCGATCTGGGTCCGGCTCTGATACCATCTGTAACAGCCCAAACCACCCGCATGAGATATTGTCCGCTTTGAGTCCAGCCCGCACGGTTTTGTCAAAATGCTTCTCAAGGGAAAGACATCCACACCTTTTTTTAAGGCATGCTTCGTTCCCCTTTCCAACCGATATGGGATTTCACAGCCAGTACCCGGATTGGTGTGCCAGCGAGGACGCTGGGCCCTAAGGAGGGAGGATTGTCAAGTTCTACATGGGTTGGAAAGGGGAACGAAGCATGGCTTATAAGTATGTGGATAACTTTTCTTTGCAGACGCATTTTAAACCCTTGAGGGCTGAGTTGTAAAAAGATTATCCAGGTACAAAGAGGACAATATCTGCATGCGGATGGTCTGGGCTAGGCTATTTTGGGTTGATAAATTTCATATATTTTATGTTGAATATGTGTTTGGAAATTATATTCATGTATTAATTATTTATAAATTATATTTGGGGATTTTGATGCCACAATTGAATAAAATTATAGTATATTGTGCATTAAAATATAAATCGATTTTGGTAAATTATGGGAATTTTGTTTTATGAAATTGTGGATTTAAGTTTATTTAAATTGTGGTTGCAATAAATATTTGAATTATTTATGTTTAATAAAATTGTATTTATCCATCGATGAATTGTGAGATCCAATTATATTTGAATTTTGAGGAATTGAAGTAATATTTATTTTTTATTATTGTTACATTCATGGATGGATTGAAATTGATGGAAAGTATGCGATGGATTTGTGATAGTGAATTAGAAAGGAATTGTGGAAAAATATACGGGTTTAATTGAATGGAATAAACCCGGTGGAATTTTTTCTTGGATTTGAAACTATATGGATTCTAGAATTTTTATGATGCACCACACACGTACCGGTGTTCTGTATATGTGCATATGATTAGTGCGCACATGGATATGATTAGTGCACAGGTGCATGTGAGAAGTGCGTAGGTGATTTATGGATTGTCCTGTGGTTGCCATAGGACCGAAGGTCGGCAAGTTGATATCGGCCGTAGCCACCCCCCGCCATGGCCAGGACGCCTGTTTGCAGCGACGCTTTTCCATGAGGAAAAGTAAAACCTTGAGGGGTAGGATTGGACTCACCACCTAGCTTCCAAAGCAGACAATATCGTGATTGAACCTGGGAGGCCCGTGCCAGTAGGATTGGTAGGTAGGGGTTGTAAGAGGATTCCCCCTAACCATTACGATGCGTTTTGACAAAACCGTGGGGGCTGGGTCCAAAGCGGATAATATCGCATGCGGATGGACTGGGCTGTTACAATAGTGGACGGCTAATATCTGTCCTTTTGAAGATAGGCATATACAAAATTTTATACCTTTTTTAAATTATAAATTTTTTAGGAGCCCACACCCAATTCCTCTGTTTAGCAAAATCATACATATATATATATATATATAAACATTAATTTTTGTACAAGTAAAGAAGTTTCAAACACTAAGTCTATATATATATATATACACGCACACATATACATATATAGCGTTTCTATAATGTGGTCCGTCCTCATGCAGATCCGCACCAAAACCAATATTTTTTAAAAAAAATCTCAGCTTTGCTATGTATGTATACACAGAAAAACCGATATTAAAAGACATCGACTTTGATGCGGGTCCGCATGGATGGACCACACCATACCGCACCATAGCATGTGCACCATAGCATTTCTCAATAAATATATATATATATATATATATATATATGTTACTTTTCATTCACTACAAGGTGGACTAATCAAAAATCTCCAACGAATAAGATATGAAAGCATATACGAAAACAAAAATAATAATAGGACTACTCGTGAGTATAGAATGATTTTTATAGTTAGAAAGCAAATTTAGTACATAGGAAAACAAACTCTTTAAGTCCCAATCCCCTCTATCTAGTTCTGTTCTGTTTTCCAAACAAAATTTTCTTATCCCGTTTTCTTACATTAATGTTAATGTACTTTGATTATCGAAGAGTCTTCTAAATCTTCATTCCTTGAAAATTCAAGGATATTAACACCTTAGGTTGGTTCTCTACTAAGATTTAGATTTTAGAATATATTTTGAGATAACATAAGAAAACAGAGTTTACAACGGAGGATAATATCATGCATAGTTGGTTTTCTTTTATAATATTATTTGTTTTCACTCTCTTTATGAAAGTTTATTTGGGACTATGGTAAGTAAGTGAATATATTTTGAGATGACATAAAAAAACAGAGTTTATAACAGAGAAGAATATCATGCATAGTTGGTTTATTTGTTTTCACTCTGTTTATGGAAGTTTATTTGGGACTATGGTCATTAAGTGGATATATTTTGAGGTTACATAAGAAAAGAGAGTTTATAAAAGAGAAGAATATCATGCATAGTTGGTTTCTTTTATAATATTATTTGTTTTCACTCTCTTTATGAAAGTTTATTTGGGACTTTGGTAATTACGTGCTTCCAATTAATTCTGTTGTTTTCTTTCAGAGTGATAAGAAAATTTGGGAAATTTCTGGAAGATTGGTATGCAATTTATAAGAACCATTGGTAGTAGATCGCTGGTTTAGTATTAAGTAAATCACTATATATAGTTGTTACTTTTCATATACTTATATATATATATATATATATATAAGGTTGTAAATGCATTAGCAAGGTACAGAAAATGCATAAATTAAATTTGAAGTAGAGATTTCATTCCAATAGATATAGATCCCCAAGAAAGATATATATCACTTTACATCTCATCAGCAGATACTAATACTAGCTAGTTGTGTATATAAATATAAATATATAAAATGTCTTCATCATCAACATTTATTTATTACATAATTAATTATAATTATCTGCTTGAAGGAACTTAGTTTAATATATATGCTGGTGGTTGAGCAGAAGGTGCTGGTGGTTGAGCAGAAGTTGCTAGTGATGATGGTTGATCAAGATGAAGATCATGAATATGGAAAGGAGGAAATGGAATTGAAATTGGAATTGAAAATGAAATATTGGGAATGTGTGGGAAGTGTAGATGTGGAAAATGAAAACCTTCAACTGCCAGTTTCCACTTATTCCAGTACCCTTTCATGCCTCTCTCAACTTCTGGTGCTGGGATTAGGCTCATGTCTTCTATTTTCTTAGTTTCACCTCCTCCTAATTAAGCATAAGGTTAATTTAACCAAATAAGTTTCTTCAAAAAATAAAAAAAAAAAGTAAACAATTTAAACAAATTAAAAAGATTAGGATTTGAACATATATATATATACTCACCATCACCATCATTAAGCGTGCGCGCAGAAGCAGTGGAAGTGGATAAGATGAGCATGATGGTTGCTGTAGTAGTTGCCATCAAAATGATCTTGGAGAAACTCATTTTGCTCTCTCTTCTGCTTAATTATGATCTTAGTTCTATGTAGCACAATTTAAGTTGAATGATAAACTAATGCTAATTATGATCTTAGTTCTATGTAGCACAATTTAAGTTGAATGATAAACTAATGCCATTTGCTAAGGTATTTATAGGCTAAATTATGCATGGTTGGAGAGTAGTGTATGCACTAGTTATTTGTTGAGTTGTGGGATAATTTTGAGCATCTGATTTTTCTCTGCACTTTTTCCCATTCCCAACCAATCGGCCAACCATCTTTTGTCAAATATTTCACGTGATCACCTTCCTACATTGAAGGTTTCCTTGAAAATAAGCCCGACCACAATGGTGTTATGTTTTGGGTTTGGGGTGGTCTTTTGAATTATTTCTTTACAAACCAATCCTCTAATTTTACTTAATGCATTTTGCAAATGTAAATTATAACACGTACATATGACTTACTATCTTTAATTGACTATCACTCACCACCAATTTTTTATTTTATTTTTTATTTTATTTTTACTAATATTGAATTAGGGTAATTCTAATGACTATAAGATACTACTAGCATTATATATATATATATATATATATATATATGACCGAAGAAGCTAATACTAAACTACATAAATTAATTATTTATATAACATTAAAACAAAAATTATTTTTTGAAAGATAAAATTCAATTAAAATAGTAAAATACCTCAACGGAATGAACAGGACTCATGCAATCCCTCTGGAAGCGGAATGAGGCTTTGATGAGGACATATTAATTGAAAGATGCTGAAGCAGGAACTTGAATGAGTGATTAATTTGGTACTCTTATTTGTACTACCAAATAAGGAAGGAGAATAAATGGACATGATTGGAGTTTTGAGGAAAACGCATATATAAGTTGACTATTGTAGGAGAAATTTGGTGGAAAAAATTATTTCTAAATTTTTGTTTGAAAAGTGTTAAAATTAATAAAAATTTAAATTTTTTTATGGAAATATATATATATATATATATATATTTCTATTTGGATGGTTTTTAGAAAAAGAAAATTGTGAACCATAAGAGAAATTAAATATCACAATATAAAAAAATAGGATGAAAAATAAATATTTTAAAAAAATATATCATTTTAAAATTTATTGAGAAACTAGTTTATGTATTTAATTAAAAGATAATTTTATTCTCGATTTTTGAAACGCAAATTAATCATTTATTTGAATTATTAAATACCCTTATACAAACTAAATACTCAGAAAAATAATTTATAGAAAATTGATCCCGGAATATTGATACCCGGTAAACTAATTCTTAGAAATTTAATTTTTTTTTAAAATTTCAAAACGTCTTAAACAGGATCTAAGGATAAATTTGATTTACACCCTCTCAACTTTATTACAATTATATTTATGATTTTTAATGGTAAAAAATAACAGATGAGGTTTGAATATGATTTTTAATAAATATAAATTTAGATATAATTAAGACAAAACTAAAGGGATATAAATAAAATTTTCCCTTACTCCTAATTTAACTTACTCAAAATTATTTAATAGGAGTCACATATTTTATCTTAATATTTGAATATAATTGTATATATTGGATTTACTTTTTACATGATTAATGGACATTGTACATGTGATATGGTATAATAGTTGTATGAAAGTTTGCTCTTTTTTTGAAGGAAGGAATGTCCTGGGAGATAAACAACAGTTATATACGTCACCCATACAATCCTCAATAATCACATATTTAAACTTAATAGCTGTACTATAGAGATATATTCACTTCATATTGATTGGATGATTTTAATATTAGATTTTTTTATTAAATTTTATATACCTTAAAGGATAAAATTTAAAAATTAATTAATAATTAAATATAAATTTAGTAAAATATTAAAACCATATTTAGAAAGAATAAACTTAGAAGTATTCAATAAACCATATATATATATATATATTTTTTTTTTTTTTAACTCTCAAAATATTAATCTACTAAATGACAAAGAAAGCTCTTGAATTAGTATGATGTAAATCTAATTATATATATATATATATATATATATATATATATATTATTTATATGCAATATTAAAACGACATTAAAATAAAGTATGAAGATTTTATAAAACGAATATGAGATTGTTTAGCTATAAAATGACTTGCTGTTCGAAATCATCTATACAAAAGTTTTTTTCCTTCATTTGGGGGAGCAGGTTGATGGGAGAGTTTGCTATGGATTTTTTTATCATCTACACAAAAGTGTTTTTTTTTTTTTTTTTTTTTTTTTTTGGGTGAAATCATCTAAAAGTTGTATACAAGCTTTTCTTACTATTTTTGTGTTTTGTATGGGTTATTTATTTGTTTATTTCTATTTTTAGTTTTCCATTCATATATAAATATCTATATATATATATATAGATATATATATATGCATGATTCCGATCGAATAAAATATTTTTCATATCATCGCTGACCTTCAAAAATGTCCCTTGGTTGTTAGTAGATACAAACTAAATAAACCAGCTCTGAGGAGCGATATATATATATGCATGATTCCGATCGAATAAAATATTTTTCATATCATCGCTGACCTTCAAAAATGTCCCTTGGTTGTTAGTAGATACAAACTAAATAAACCAGCTCTGAGGAGCGATATTCGATGGCTAATTATATCAGTTGCCCTGTAGGCTGTATCTAGTTCTATTTCCCAATTCTTTTTTTGGCCTTTTTTTCCGTTCCCATTCCTATGGCTTTGGATTGTAGAAAATAACAGTATGTTCTAATTTTATTATCAAAAAATCCTTCAAAATTTTTAATTCTATGAAATCCAGGAATTTACATAGGGAAACCCCAATCCCCATTTTCCAAGACAACCACATTTCCCAGGAAAAGAAAATCTGTCTTCAGTGGCAAAATATTACTTAAACCTAACCATTACAAAGAGTCGGTCTATTTGCAACGCCAAAATTTCTCTCCACACCCAAATTGGTTTGGTTATCTCTATGAAAAATTTGGTAGTGTGAGGAGAAATTCTGGTTGTGTAATTAGAAGTTCTCCAATATAAATGATCCATATTAGCCCCTCTTTTAATATGAAACAATCATCCATTCTTACTTGGCAAATTAAGCTTTGTTTTAAAAAATAAAGAATATTTCCATCGAAAAGCCTTCTAAATCCGTTATGGTAGTTGGCCCTTGAACATTTGAGCAATATTAGCCCCTTTTTCACATTAACACCTACGCTATATGGTTCTCTACAAAGATTTAGATTTTAGAACGTAATTGGACATGAAATAAAAACAGAGTTTATAATAGAGGAGAAGATCATGCATGGTTGGTTTTCTTCTATTACATATTATTATTATTATTATTATTATTATTATTTTGACAATCTCCTTTTGAAAGTTTATTATGAATCTACCCCGGTAAGTAAAATTTGGAATTTTCTGGAAGATTGGTATGCAATTTCGCAAGTTACGATCATTGGCCGTTTATGACAAGTGATATACAAGGATATTCTTCATGGACTAAGGTGGCGCAAAAAAGAAATTGCTTTGTTCTCATGTGAAACTTGGATTCTTTTTAATAATACCATAAATTGATGATCCTCTTTTATAGAGAAATCTCGTAAGTTCAATAAAAAAGGTCTGTTGCTTCATTCCTTTGCATTACTTTGATCATAAGTGATTTCAGTTTTTAACTTTTAATATTTGAATTTTCCAAATGATGCTACAGGTACGAACTTGTTAATTTCTGCAAGTTAATTAGTTCTCAAATCAAAAGAGAAATGAGTTTGGACAATATATGCTTAATTTTGTCTAAATTCTCAGAGAATCTGTATAGATATAGAGCTGCTTTAGTTGTTAAGATATGTAGTGGTTAACTTTCAATTTCTATTCTTATATAAATTATTTGTAAACAAACTAACAAGAAACACAAAATGCATAAAAATTTAAGTAGATTTCATTCCAACTAGATATAGATCATCGAGAAAGATATATCACTTTACATCTCATAAGCAGAAACTGGTATCATATAAATATATAAATTAATGCTTTTCAGCAACAGTTATTTATTATAAATATATAAATAATAAGTTGCTTGAAGCTGAATTAGGGTAATATATATGCTGGTGGTTGGGCTGAAGATACTGATGGTGGTGGTGATGGATGATGAACATGATGATCATGAGTATGTAAATGCGGAATTGGAATTGGAAGGGGAAATACTAAACGTGGGAAGTGAGGACGTTGAATGTGAAGATGAAAACCTTCATCTCCTACCTTCCACTTATTATTCCAGTACCCTTTCAAGCCTCTCTCACCTTCTGATGCAGTTAATGTTGGGTTCATGTTCTCTGCTTTTAATCACAACATCAATTAATTCAACCAATTAATTTTCACAATCCAAATAAGTTTTGTCAAACAAAAAAAAAAAAAAAATGTAATAAAAAAGAGATTAGGATTTAGTCATACTTACCATTTTTAAGCTCCGCGGTAGCCGCGGTGGAGACCATAAGCAGGATGGCTGCTACTATAGTAGTTGCCATCGCAATGACCTTGGAGAAACTCTTTTGCTTTCTGCTTAATTATGATTTTAGGTCTAAGTAGCACAATTAAGTTGAGTGATAACTAATGCTGTATGCTATGGTATTTATAGGCTAAATTGTGCATGGTTGGAGTATAGTCTATAGTGTTTACTATAGTCTATTTATGAAATATTTCTTTTTTAGGATTGTAATTTACTTTATGTGTGTGGGTTAATTTGGGCATCTGATCTTTTTCTACCACTTTTCCAAACCCAACCATCATTCGTCAAATATTTCACGTGATGATCACCTTCTCACATTTAACTTTTTCCCTGCTAGCCCGACCGCAATGGTGTGTTATGTTTGGGGCTGTCTTAAAAATTTTATTTTCCAACCAAATCAGCTAATTTTACGTGTTTCATTACATAGCATATTTAATTAACTATTTCGCACCACCCTTTTTTTTCAGTTTTATTTATTTATTTATTTATTTTGTACATGCATTACAAAAATAAATAAATTATGTAAATAAGATTAACTTATAACTTTTTTTTTTAAAAAAATTAATTAATTAAAATATCTTAACGGGATGAACAGGACTCATGCAATTCCTCTCTAAAGCCTCAAGCCAAGCCTCCAAAGTCCAAAGAAGTGGATTGAGGCTTTGATGAGGACAAAATGAAAGATACAAACATGGGGGAGTAAAATTAACTTCGAGGACATTGAGTGAGTGATTAATTTGGTTCTTAGTTGTACCGCCAAATAAGGGAGAGGAATAAATGGATACGATGGGATTGTTTTGTAGGAAACACTTTATAAAACTATTGAAGGAGAAATTTGATGTAAGAAACCATTTATAATCGAGCATATTTAACAATTATTTAATATATCCCACTTACTTTATTATTACATATTTACGTTTTACACAATTATTTGTTAAGGTTTATTATATTTTAGTACCACTTTTAGTTTTATGATTTAATTAGGATATCAACTTTTTTAAAAGTTGTGTTTTAGGGTTTTTATATATAATATGTTGCAATTTGAACCATGTTTAATTTTTTACTAATGACGTTTAATAACAGTCTCACGTGCAGATCACATAAATGCTCTTAAAATATATTAAATTTCAAATTAAAAAGTATTAAAATATAATTTAATAAATCAATATCCTTAAGTTTTAACAATTTTGCATTTTCCTATCCTTAAAAAATTTGCACTTTGATACTCTATTTGCACCTCACATGGGACAATTGTTAAACATTTTATTAGTCAAAAAGTTAAATATGCTCCAAATTACAACAAATTATAAATTGATTTTTCGTTTCGAAAAAAAAAAAAAAAACTCAAACCACCGCAAGTACATCGGGCGTAAAGCAAGAAGCAGCCACTTTGGCCCTTCCTTCATGCAAGACTCATAATCTTTTAATGATAGAGGATGACGAGCAATTATATGTGCACTCTATTAGCATCTCCACCGCAAGAAGAACACTTTAAAAAAACCTATGAATCTAAAAGATCCTTAATCTCTTGTCCTCAGAACATATCCAAATCAAAATAAACATTACAATTATTAATTAAATTCACATCATTCTGCAAGTCATTAACAAACTCGCATTCTTCGAAAACCAGCTTGTATGCTAAATAACTAACCTTCTTTTCTCCTCAGTAATTCAATTGTCAGAGCAGAATATAATCAGTGAAAGGGTTTAGATAATATAATGGGTAAATTGAAGATTTAAATTTAAAATTTTAAAAATTGAAAATTTAAATTACAAAATTGCAAAAATTAAAAGTACTAAAATGCCATAATCCCTATTTGTTATTGTGCACATGATATAACACAGCAGTTGCGTATAAGTTTTTATCAAGTTTTGAAGGAACAATTGGGCCTAATTTAGGAGACAAACTTAAACAATTATTATGTAGGTCTTTCAAATAACCGTCAATAATCACTTAGGACGTAAATCCAATATAATTAGCATATCATATACATTCAACATCATAATAATACAAGTAAATGTTATAAAAAATAGAAATTAGTATCAATGCACCTTAAGCCATACAAGGTTTGACATTTTCCACTTTAATTTATTTATTTATTTTTTTTTTTTTGAGCATTTTGCTCTCTAAACTTGATTTTTTTTTTTTTTTTTTCCTCACGTTGCACCCCCTTTTTTCTGTTTGGGCCGTTTGATAGGCAACATTGAGATTATTTAATCGCAGTCTCATGTTTGATCTGAGTGTGATAGGACTAAAAAATCCTGGCCCACCAATTGGGATTAAAAAATCTTATAGGTCGCCTCGAGCACAGCACAATCACCAGCCAATTTATGTTCTGGTTTCTCATACTTTACTTCATTCATGGTTGGATTGGCCTCAATATTATCATCCCTTTAATTTCCAAATGTTTGTCCCTTTGGCCTTTGAGAACATGCCTAGCTACTGTCAAATATCTTAACAGTTGTACGTGTAGAAATTTTGGTTCTGGGAAAACAACACATTCGACAACGATTTGGTGTAAAATTTCGTTTTACATTGTATGATACTTTATTTAAAAAATAGTACTTATTAGAAAATTTTAACTTGAATTAATTTATTTATTGGATTGTTAATGTAAGATTTCTTCTTCCATCATATTAACTAAGGCAGTGACTAGAAATAAGTGGAAAATGAATAAAATAAATAAATAAATTATTTATTAAAAAAAAAAAAAGAAGAAGAAGGATTGTATGCGTTATTGCCTAGCCAGTCAAGCACCTGAGGGTCGGACTGTTTATCCCTTCATCGGACCCAATTCCTTTAAATCTCATTGGACTCTAATTGTTAGATGTATCCAGGACCAACCATACAAGCTTAACAAGGCCCTCCAACACAACCAAACATCATATTGCCCCGCTTGGTAGCAAGCCCACTTTACAACGCTCGGTAATTAGAGCTTCTAAAGTAATTTAAAACAAATAATGGGCTTATTTGATTTTCATTCAATATGGTAATATTAACTTCAAAATTATAAAGAGATTTGAACCCTATATATACTCTGGTACTGTGAAACTAAGATTATTAATTAGAATGTTAGCAGCTTAATTATTAGTGCCATGAGAGAGTTTTAGGTTCAAATTTATGTAATAGAAATAGGTAACATTAATTTTTGTTACTTCTCTATAACAATCATGGCTTTTTCTGAAGGTGCAAATGATCTGCCCCCCTAGAGTCTACTACCACCCCAATAGAGCACTCAACGTCCAGCGGCCGGTGGTGGTCTGTAACCATAGGATGATGTGCAATAAACATGGGGGGTGGGTCGGCGAAGGTTTGTGCTGGTTTATGGGAGTCTCCCAAGCTAGAGTCAGGTTGGTTATGGGAAATCTGGTTGGCAACATTAAGAACTCTTCGTCCCGTGCCAAATTATATATATACATATATATATGTGTGTGTGTGTGTGTATGCATAATTAGATCAATAGAAATATAAACAATCACTTGCATAACCTGCCATTTCTTGGTACTATTACTCGATATATATATATACACACACACACACACATATATGATCATATATCACACCAAAAGTATAGAAGCTTTGAATTTATATTTTAGGCGATGTAATGAACCAAGGGTGATTGACCAAAAATTAGGAAACAATAATGGAAAAGAAATGAAAAGAAAATATTGTTATAAAAAGTATCCAAAACAAAGAGTTTGTATGTGTGTGTGTGTGTGTGTGTGTGTGTGTGTGTGTGTGTATAGGACTTAGTACTTACCAAGATTAAGATTTGGTATTCCATCAATTAAGCATGACAGTATCTGATAAATTTTAAATAAACATTGTAGGAAGATGATCCACATATATACAACAAACTAATTAATTATTGTTCAAATCTTATGTTATTTAATAGTATCTATAAAAATTTTAGAATATACCATTTATCGTATTCGATAAATTAAGTATGACAGTATCCGATAAATTTTAAATAAACATTGTAGGAGGATAATCCACATCATATACAACAAACTAATTAATTATCATTCAAATATTATGTTATTTAATAATATCTATAAAAATTTTAATATATACCATTTATTGTAGACTGATTCCATAAAATTTTAATTATTATAAAATTTGCAAAATAATAAACCACGTAACATAGACCACTATGAAATCAACTCTCTCAATCTTCGCTTTATCTTATAGGATAAAATAGTACGACTGTATGTCAAAACAATGACCCCTATCTTTTATTTATAATGCACACAAAATAATAATAATAATAATAATAATTAATAATGTTTTTAAAAATAGAAATGGGCCATAAATCCATTAGGGTTTTGTATAGAAAGATAGATAAGGTTTTTTTTGTCTAATGGGCCTATTGGACAATAAAGAAAAAGTGACTTAAATGGGCCTCTTTGCAACTAATTATGCCAGTCCATATAATTATTCTAACAGTGGTAGCTATTGCAGAATGAATAGGAGGATTGCCTCACCATGAAATTGTAGGCATGGAGATACTCATTTTTGATGTTGTACAAGGCAGCTCAATTATTATTATTATTTTTTCTCTAGCCCAAAGTTTGAAAAGAAGAGCTCAATTGGATGCGGAGAAAGAAGTGCATTTGTTGGTACTTCTAAGGTAAATTAACTTGGATCAATTTAGGTGTGGTTTTTGGTAACATGTTAACTTTGGGTTTTTGATTTTCTTTTTTTTTTTTCACCTAATTACATATAATTTGTTTACTTTTAAATTTTTGTTAATATTAATTAAAAGTATTTGAGTCCTTTTAACATCTGTAATAATTATATATTTGAAAGAATTAAAAATAAAAACAAAAGAAAATATAAGAGATCAAATTGATGTAATATACAGAAACATTAATGAACATGAAAATTACACACAATTAAATATAATAAAAAAAATAAAAATTAGCATGCAACCAAATGGCAACTTAGTCATAGATATTTTTAAAAAATTACCGAACCTTCAATAATTGCATGCAGATGGTGCATGCAGTTTGACATGCAGTTTGAGACGACAATTAAATAATTGGAATAATTGACAAAGAGACAGTGTCTGAATATTGATTTTTCTTTGTATTTCTTGATTAAAGGATCCATTAGGATCCAAACACTGCCCCATTTCTGCTCCACCTGTCAAACGATTTCAAGTCAGTATTGAAATAGAAGAGGGATCTGCACCACGTATGCACGCTTTTGTGAAAAAATTTCCTTCTATTTTCTGAAGTTACCAAAATAACCTCTTACATTTTCGTTCACAATGTCACCTATTTTGTACAAAATTGCTTTGCTTTATTAATAGACTGATTAATAAATAGTTAAAAAATAGAGAAAAAGGAAAACAGTGCTTAATTAGCATTATTATTGTTTCCATGGCGTAACTAATTTTCTTCTGCATGTTTATTGTCACTATTGCATACTAGTCAATAGAGGTTTCCTCTATTAACTATATTGACTATAAGCATATGTCACTGTCAGCAAGGCACAACCACTAGCCAATTTACGTTATGCTTTTCTTATTCATGGTTCGATTGGTATAACGATTATCATCACTTTAAAATTTCCAAATGTTTTCCCTTTGACCTTTGAGGACATGCCTAGGGGCGGTGTCAAATATTTTAATGGTCGTAGGTATAGAAATTTTGGTTCTGGGACACATTAAACAAAGATTTGGTGTAAAATTTCGTGTTTTGACACAGGTCCTATTGGGAGCAGCACTATTCTATAATCGTGCGTCAATGCTGTCAAGGCTGTTAAGCACAATGCACACCATGCTTAGTGATGCATGGATATGTAATTTAGCCAAAGCAAAGGATATAAAATACAATTAACCCCATAATCAAATTTGATCTCATTCAAAATCATCCAAAACTTCAAAAGAATTGATCAGGAGTCCTTTCTCAGTAAAAGAGTCTGCATCATCTTCTCTCAAGTTAGGAAAATTTTAAGATTTAAATTTAAGTTCGTTGACGTTCTAAAACTTCAAATTAAAGATATTAATTTTTTATGATAAATAATTAAAAATGTTATTTTTAGTAATTAAGGAGACGGCATTTTGATTGGCTATGATTGATGTATGTATAAAAATTTGTACTCACAACTTTATGAATGTTCATACAAGCATATATCATATTAAATTATCATTAATTTTAAAACTTTGAATTTGTATTAAGTTTGATTGTCCAACATGTATGTGTACATAACAAAGAAATTTGGTCAATTCCTAAATTTAAGATTTGATTTGGACAAAATTCTTTATTGCAACATGTGGAATATTGATCCAAATCAAATCCTGAACTTAAAAAGCTGATCTGAACCGAGTAACAAAATATCCAGGACAAATTAATAAACTTATGAGTTAAATATATATTTGGCTGAAGGTACCCCAAATAGCTAGCTGATCTCTATAGGAAAAGTACTGATCAGTCCAAGATTCCAAATTAACTTAGAACAATATCCATTAGCATATATATATATATATATGAATATATATATGGTAGATGATACATGGATATATGAAGAAGATAGAAAGTTCCTTTATATGCAGTATGCATCATTGATTAGTAACATATATAGAATATTACAAGTACATGATAAAGATGAGAAAGTTATTATTATTGTTATTTTTTTCTAACAATAGTTTCTCATCTCATGGCTTGGTTGGTGGATAGCATCCCAATATGGGCAGCCTATAGATTCCCCGGCCTGCTGGTGAACCGTATATCGGTCAACCTCCGATATGTGGCGGACAGTAGACCGGTGGACGGTAATAGACTGGTGGATGGTAATAGATTGGTGGCCTGTTTCTTGGTGGTGATGGTGCACCTCCTCCACCTCCACCTCCACCTCCACCTCCTCCTGGATGATGCGAACGCGCGGTATGTGAATACGTGGTCTGCGAACAGGTGGAAGACGAGGCAGTAGATTTTGTCCATAACATGGTGGCTTGACGACGGTGGAGGCTTTCAAGCCAGAGTAAGCAGGTTGGTAATAATTTAGTCCTCCTCCTCCTTTGGATATATGCACCACATATAAATAAAAAATAATCCAACCAATTACAACAAAGTTTTTAGCCTAATTATTAAATTAATTGCAAAGAAGCAGGAAAACTTGAAAAATTAACGAATTAAACAAAATTAATAAAGATTAGAATATATATACCATTGTAAGGCGTGGCATTAGACACTACGCAGAGCATGAGGAGGATGGCTGCGAATGAAGTTTTCATTGCAGTGACTTTGGAAGACTTTGAGACACTCATTTTGTTTGATGGATATATACGCAACATCCATGAAGTGTCTGATCGATGCTATTTATAGGCTAAATTGGAAGTAATTAATACGTACCATTGATAAATAATATGGTTGGGGAAAAGTTATGGTCCATATGGAAAACTTATTATTATCTTTGAATTACTTTTATTCATTTATTTTTTTTTTTTTCTTTTGTGGAAAGATAAGTCTTGGTCTTACTTTCCAAGCGACTATTTGAAACCTACTGTTTATTTATTTGTTTTTAAATTTTATATGCTTGCTAGCTACTGGCTCAGTTGAAAGTCTTGGTCTTCCAAGAGCAATTATACAATTATTCAATATATATTAATTATAGTCCCTACACTACGCTAGGGTATTCTCTCTCGTGGTCTTTACGGGTTGTAGTCTTATCAGAGGTTTAATGGAGAAGGTATTGTTTCTATTATTATTATTATTATTATTATTATTATTATTATTATTATTAAATTGAAGAAATTGAAATTGAAACAATGTTTAGCAAGCGTTTACAACTTACAAAGGATGAATGCGAAACAATAATAATAAACAAACTACTCAGATATACAGTTTTACCTGAAGAGTTCAATGATACAATTTTACCGCATCAGTTAAATCTGAACCAAGCTAAGTCCAATTTCTCATTAATTCATAGCTCTTGGAGCTTCAGTCCGTACAACAATGATGATTGGTGAACCAAGTAGCAAAGCAAGCAAGGTCAAGAAAGGAGACGATTGAGCTGCCTTTGTACTAATCAAATTAAACCAAAACGACACAGTTTAGACGACAGGTCTTGACCACCTGTCATTCGAGACACTTCTGACCAATCACATGAGGTTTAAATGACATGGCTGCCATTAACTCACGTGATGCTGCACAAAAAACGTCGATGGACTCGCGGAAGACCAAAGCTTAGACATGTGCAGAAGCTAACTAGCAAAACGACGCCGCAAAACTAAAACAACTTTGACACACATAGACCAATGAAATTAAAAACTTAACAAAGAAATTAATTCAACAACGCCCTTTGCCCCCAAATTGAAGCTCGACCAGAGCTTATTTGCGAAGTTGCTTCTGGCCACAATTTGTGCATAAAAATCAACCATTTAGGATCAAATCCAAGAGCGCACTCTTTAAATTCTGCCCATTTAGTAAGTTCAAAAATTATTATGGTTCCATAAATACGACACTAATGAAACATTTTATTAATTTCACGTAGTACTGTACCGAGATGGTGAAGCATAATTTTACTCAGTACTACTAGTACCAAAGACGTAAAACAAAGTCTATTTATAAATTAGCATATTATATAATTAAAACACACATAACCAACATTGACCATATATGCAGTCTGGTAAATAAACACAGCGATCTAGCTAGTATCCATATATTAGTATTATTAGCACACTGGCTGCAGGGAAATATATAGCGGATTCTTTTGTAACTAGTTGTAATTTTATCTGAACAATCTCATGGCTTCCTTGGTGGATAGCCTCTGCAAGATTATGGTGGTGATGGTTCATTGCCTCCTCCTGACCTTCCATGGAAGTGTCTATACAAGCCTTTACCAACCTGTACAACCGGTCTAATACCTGCTTTACCTCCAACTTCGCCTAATGATGGCAGCAACTTTCGACGGTAAATTGGTGGTTTGGTGGTGTCAGAGTCAGCTGGTTGGTTTTGGATGTAGTGAACAACTTTCTTAAGCTCACTACTAACAATCCCTCCTCCTCCTCCCACATTTGAAATTTCAAAATTAATAACTTTTTTAATTATAATAATTAAATGAGTAAGTTTATTGATCTCCTTGGAGTTATTTTCCAAATTATAATATAGGACGCATCAGCCTTGCGAAACATGAATAAGCTATACCTTTAGCATTTTTTTTTTTTTTTTTTTTTTGAAGAAGCCAAATTTAGAAACTAGTGGAAATTAGTGGAAACAGAATATAACAGCCATTTATAATTGTGACATCATGTCGATAGTACAAATTTGATAAATGTTATTACATGTCCGAGGCAATTTTTTTCGCATAAATATATATATATATATATATATATATGTTTGGTGTCAGGAAGGTGCTGTTGTATCTGATCTTTTCCACTTCAGACACGTTAGTATGCTATTATGTGGCATATTATCATGCACTGGTACTATTTTTGTACATGTACCTCTAATTGTCTCGCAATAGTTCAATTGATCAGACTATTCAACAAAACCCCAGTACATTTTATTGTATGCTTTTGTAGAAAAGTCATAGAAGTTATAAATAATGAGCATTTTTGACAGTCTGAGTTTGTCCGCAATGGAGGACTTGAATTGTTTCTCCTTATGTATTGGAACTAAAATTTTAGTATATTTACTAACAAAATAATCCACAATTTTTACAAACAACTAAAAAATTTAAAGGAAATATTTCAAAATTTTGAAGCTTCAAATGATCATTGCAGTGAAGACACTAGAATAATAATAAACTGTCAAAGGTATTTCTGTAATTTCTTAATTAGAAAAAGAAAATGCCATAGGAGGATATAATAGTCTACAGTCTATGTATATAGGAGTTATTGATGGATAATTTTATGCCCAATATCCTTTTTTTTCAAGTGTTAATTAATTTGAGCATGCATACTGACTGAGTCAATGGGAGAAATTTTTCTGTGCACATTGTGTACCAGCTGACTAGGTATTGAAAAATTTCTCGAGTGGATTGTTGATTTTCCTTTCCAAATCAGACACCATCGACCAAAAATTATCGTCAAAATATTCCACGTAGTCAACCAGTTGCTTACTTAATTGAATATTTCCCTGCTTAGCTCAACGACAATGGTGGTAACACTTCTTTTTCCGTATCATGTTTGTGTGATTTTCGATGTTGAATCTTTAATATTCAATCAAGAAATAAAACAACATCCATTATGATGCATTGTGTTAGAGTTAGTGACCCGAATTCTTGTTGACCCGACCCGAAAAGCTCGCGGTGCGACCCATTTGGTGAAACTAATTTTGGAGAAAAATTTGGGGCTCTGTGGTGGAAGCGGAGGTCTCGGGCCGATAGGGTTCTGTTCAATTTTAGGGTTTCTTCCGTACTATATATATATATATATATTTTTGTTCGGCTGTAATTGGGGGTTTAGGGTATCTCGATTTTGGCTCACCTTTTGTACCAATCTTTCGATATTGGATTTGCTTCTCCCTGCCCGTGGTTTTTCCCGTGAAGGGTTTCTACGTAAATTGTGTGTTTGTTCTTCGTTTTCTTTGTTTCCGTTGCTATTTGTTTTTCTCCCAATTCTGTAACAAATGGTATCAGAGCCGCGTCGATCTATTTGAGAATTTTTTTTTCTTTCTTTAGATCATGGCAACAAAGTTCGACATTGAGAAATTTGAGCGCAACATGAGTTTCTCCATGTGGCAAGTCAAGATGAAGGCGATTTTGACACAGAACGGTTTACACAAGGCGTTGGTTGGCAAGGAGCAGATGCCGTCTTCGTGGGATGCCGAAAAGAAAGCCGAGGTTGATGAGCGTGCCCTATCCACCATTCAGCTATGCTTGTCCAATGAAGTTTTGAAGGAGGTCCTTGATCAGAAGACAACAAAGGACTTATGGGACAAGTTGGAATCTTTGTACATCACAAAGAATCTCACAACGAAACTGATTGCGAAGCACCGTCTATACACCCTTTCTATGGCTGAAGGTACATCTATTAAAACACACATAGATGACTTTTCTACTATTTTGTTGGATCTGGCGAACATGGACATTAAATATGATGATGAAGACCAGGCCCTAATGCTACTGCGTTCCTTACCTCCATCGTATAAAAATTTTAGGGAGACTTTGATTTACAGTAATAAAACCCTAAAATTGGAGGACGTGAAAGCTTCTTTATATTCTAAGGAGTTGTTTGATAAGGAGTTGACCAGCAGTTCGGATAACAATAATTTTGGGAGTTCCGGAGGAGAGGGTTTGATTGTTAGAGGTAGAACATCATCTAGAGATCAAAATAACAATGGTGGTAGTCGGCCAAGATCGAAGTCAAGGTTCAGAAACCTTATTTGTCACTACTGTAAGAAAAAGGGGCACATCAAAACTGAATGTCGTAAGCTTCAGAATAAAAATAATGAAAAGAGTAAGGAACATGCCGAAGCCAGTGTCGCACATGAGGAAATTGAAGATGGAGATGTTTATTCAGTGACTGAGGATAGTTCGGGCAAGCAGGGATGAATTTTGGATTCAGCCTGTTCGTTTCACATCTGTCTCCATAGGGATTGGTTCTCTTCTTATGTTCCGGTGGATAAAGGTGTTGTGTTGATGGGAGATGATCATCCTTGCTGTGTCATCGGCATTGGAACTGTAAGGGTGAAGATGCATGATGGAATTATCAGAACACTATCTGAGGTACGTCACGTTCCAGATATGTCTAAAAATTTAATTTCTTTATCTGCTTTGGACAAGTCTGGTTGTTCTTTTTCTGGTGGAGGTGGAGTTTTGAGGGTTCTGAAGGGTGCCTTGGTGGTGATGAAAGCTAGCCTGGTTGGTACATTATACAGGCTACAGGGTTCTGTGGTAATGGGGTCGGCTGCTGTTTCAGTGTCCATGTCAGATTCGGATATTACTCGTTTGTGGCATATGAGATTGGGCCATATGAGTGAGAAAGGTTTGGCGATGTTGAGCAAACGGAGTTTGCTTGGTGATCGGAGTATCTCGAAGTTGGAGTTTTGTGAACATTGTGTGTTTGGGAAGCAGAAGAGAGTTAGCTTCAGTACTGGAATTCACAAAACCAAAGGTACTCTAGACTACATTCATTCAGATCTTTGGGGACCCGCACATACTGCTTCTAAGGGTGGTGGCAGATATATGTTGACCTTCATTGATGATTTCTCCAGGAAGGTCTGGGTATATTTTTTGAAGCACAAGAATGACGTATTTACTATCTTCAAGCAATGGAAAGCTTTGGTAGAGAAGCAGACGGAAAGAAGGGTGAAGCGCCTTCGTACAGATAATGGATTGGAGTTCTGTGATGGTGTTTTCAATGAGTTTTGTAGAAACGAAGGGATTGTTAGACATCTCACAGTTAGAGGAACTCCGCAGCAAAATGGTGTGGCTGAGCGGATGAACAGAACTCTTATGGAGAAAGTCCGATGCATGCTGTCGAATTCTGGGTTAGCACAGGAATTTTGGGCAGAAGCAGCTGCTACAGCTTGCTACTTGGTGAATCGTTCTCCATCGGCAGCAATCGATTGCAAGACTCCTGAAGAGGTATGGTCTGGAAAACTTGATAATTATTTAGATTTGAAGGTGTTTGGATGCCCTGCCTATGTTCATGTTAATGATGGTAAGCTTGAGCCTAGATCGAAGAAGGGCATATTTCTTGGTTACCCGCAGGGTGTAAAAGGATACAGAGTTTGGCTTCCTGATCCAAAGTCATCCAAGGTTGTGATTAGCAGGGATGTTGTGTTTGATGAGATGGCAATGCTGCATCCGAAAAAGGAGCTCGTTGTTTCAGACAGTATGCCAAAGCAGGTGGAGTTTAGGGTGGAGGAAGTAAGTACTTCACAAAATGGTTCAGTTTCAGGCCCATTTGAGACACCCACTCATGTGGAAGAAAAGAGAATTGAGGAGGTGCAGGAGCATTCGATTGCCAAGGATAGACCTCGCAGGGAGATCAAGAAGCCCTCTAGTTTAGCTGACTATGTCACTTTTGCTTGTGTTGCAGCACAGGAGATCGAGAGTTCCAGTGATCCTTGCAACTATTATGAAGCCATTTCATGTGAGGATTCTGCAAAGTGGTTAATTGCTATGCAGGAAGAGGTGGAGTCGCTTCATAAGAACCACACTTGGGAGTTGGCATTACCTCCAGAGGGTAAGAAGATTGTGGGATGCAAGTGGGTCTACAAAAAGAAAGAAGGCATTCCCGGTGTTGAAGATGCGAGGTACAAAGCACGTCTAGTAGCGAAGGGGTATTCACAGGTACAGGGAGTTGATTTTAATGATATATTTTCCCCTGTCATTAAACATACTTCTATTCGTGCTTTGTTAGCGCTAGTTGCTATGCATGATTTAGAGTTGGAGCAACTAGATGTGAAGACCGCTTTCTTGCATGGTGAGCTTGAGGAGACAATTTATATGCAGCAACCCGAAGGTTTCGAAGTTGAAGGAAAAGAGGATCATGTGTGTTTGTTGAAAAGGTCCTTGTATGGTTTGAAGCAATCCCCTCGTCAGTGGTACAAGCGGTTTGATGGGTTTATGGTTAGCCATGGCTATTCTAGAAGCCAATATGATAGCTGTGTGTATTTTAGGAAGTTGGAAGATGGCTCATTTATCTATTTGTTGCTTTATGTTGATGATATGCTGATAGTGGCCAAGAAGAAATCCGATATCAACAGATTGAAAGCAGAATTGAGTGGTGAATTTGAGATGAAAGATTTGGGAGCGGCAAAGAAGATTCTTGGTATGGAGATTGAGAGAGATAGATCTGCAGGTAAACTTTTCTTGACTCAAAGATCTTTTGTTGAGAAAGTTCTGGAGCGTTTTGGAATGAAGAACGCTAAACCTGTAAGTACTCCATTAGCTACTCATTTTAGATTGTCTGCTGATATGTCACCACAGTCGGATAGAGATATTGAGTATATGTCACATGTTCCTTATTCTAGTGCTGTTGGTAGTTTGATGTATGCTATGGTGTGTACCCGTCCTAACATTGCACATGCTGTTAGTGTTGTGAGCCGGTATATGGCTAATCCTGGCAAACAACACTGGCAAGCTGTCAAGTGGATTCTAAGGTACTTGAGAGGCACTACTAACACTTGTTTAGAGTTTGGTGGAAGTAAGGAGGGTGTAAATGGATATGTTGATGCAGATTTTGCTGGGGACCTTGATAGAAGGAGGTCCACTACTGGTTATGTATTTACTCTTGGAGATACTTCTATCAGTTGGAAGTCTGTTTTGCAAGCAACAGTTGCACTATCAACTACAGAAGCTGAATATATGGCTATAGCTGAAGCGGTGAAAGAAGCTATTTGGTTAAGGGCGTTGATAGGTGAGTTGAGCTCTGAGCAGGAGAGTACGGTCATCAATTGTGATAGTCAGAGTGCTATCTATCTCACTAAGGATCAGATGTTTCACGAGAGGACAAAACATATAAATGTTCGGTATCATTTTGTACGTGATGTTATTGCTCGTGGAGATATTGTTGTCAGCAAGGTGAGTACTCATGATAATCCTGCTGACATGATGACCAAGGCACATCCAGTAGCCAAGTTTGAGCATTGCTTGGACTTGGTTGGTGTTTGTTGTTGAGCTTTGCCTTTAGGGGCTTTTGTGGAAGAGGATGGCAACTTTTATCGAAGATTGGAGTTTTGTATGTTTTTTCATTCCTTATATGGAATTCGTGTCAAGGTGGAGATTGTTAGAGTTAGTGACCCGAATTCTTGTTGACCCGACCCGAAAAGCTCACGGTGCGACCCATTTGGTGAAACTAATTTTGGAGAAAAATTTGGGGCTTTGTGGTGGAAGCGGAGGTCTCGGGCCGATAGAGTTCTGTTCAATTTTAGGGTTTCTTCCGTACTATATATATATATATATATATTTTTGTTCGGCTGTAATTGGGGGTTTAGGGTATCTCGATTTTGGCTCACCTTTTGTACCAATCTTTCGATATTGGATTTGCTTCTCCCTGCCCGTGGTTTTTCCTGTCAAGGGTTTCTACGTAAATTGTGTGTTTGTTCTTCGTTTTCTTTGTTTCCGTTGCTATTTGTTTTTCTCCCAATTCCGTAACACATTGATGTACGGATACATGGATACATGGAGAAGATAGTAGATTAACATTAATAAGAAAAGGAAGTAGTACATATAGATGAGAAAATTTAATTATAGTTTTTGACATTAATTTCTCACCATGGCTTCGTTGGTGGATAGCTTTGCATTGGTCTGTGTGTATACATTGGAGCTACCCTCCAATATATGGTGGATAGTTAGTTATTCACCGGTGTACCACGGGGACGGTAGTTACTAGGTGGTGGTTCATTGCCTCCGCCGAGGCCTGGTTTTGGTCTTGGCAAGAATGGTCGATTGCCGAAGACCGGATTTTCTGGTAGGCGTGGACGGGAAAAGCGTGGAATGCGTGGAAATGGGATCAAACTTTGCCCGTAAGTTGGTAGCTTGACAGAGGAGCCTTTCAAGCCAGAGTTAGCAGGTTGCTTTACTCCTCTTTCTGTGGATGCACCACATAAATAAATAATTCCATCAATATAAATTTACCACAAAGTTTGAACTAAATTAAAGGAAAATTTATGTATAATTCAACCGAACTTTTAAAGGAAAACTTTTAAATATTTAATCAGAATAAAAAAAAATTAATAATAAGCTACTAGCTAGTAGTAATGTTAAACTAAAAGGGAAAGGATGCATAACATTTGGAAGGTATAGGAATTAATTCAGCACTATATACCATTGTTAGGCAAGGCAGCAGACACAGCATAGAGCATGAGCAGGATAGCTGGGATATTGTTGCCATTGCAATGACTTTGGAGGAAGACTTTGTGAAACTCATTATTTGCTTTATGGATATGTGCAAGATCGATGAAGGGTGTGATGCTATTGATAGGAAAATTTTCGAACTAGTACGTACCGGAAATAAATATATTTGTTGAGCTAGGACCGGAAATAGATATATTTGGTGGGAGAAAAGTAATGAAAAGTTGATTATCTTCTTATCCAAAAGAAAAGTCTTGGTCTTCCTGCAAAGCTATTATATATATATATATATATATATATATATATATATATATATATATGTATATAATATATGAGTAAGTATAGTACTTGTTAGTACATTTATGATATTGAAAATTGAAATTTGAGAAATATAATAAATATTATCTAAAATAGATAAATTTTGAACTGTGTAATTAGTTTTTATTTTTGTTCAAAGTGAAGGTAGTTGGTGGCTGGAATTAGATGAAACAGTAATGATTTGGTTAGGCATTAAAAGGATTTGGGATGATCCCATTCAGATCCATGGAGCTGGGGAAAATTTTCTCAGATTTGGGAGAAAAAATTGATATTTTGGGAGTTGTTCCTTGATAGGCATACTTCTCAATATTTATATAGAATTTTGAATCACTAACAGATAAAAATCAATAATTTGGATACTAATATAAAATTGATGTTGTAGAAAGAGAAAAGCCAATGCAGAATGAAGAGGAGGATTGCCTCACCATGAAATTGTAGGCATTGAGATACTCATTTTTGATGTTATAGAAAGAAGACAGCACAAGGCAGCTCAATTATTATTATTTTTTTTCTCTAGCCAAAAGTTTGAAAAGAAGAGCTCAATTGGATGCGGAGAAAGAAGTGCATTTGTTGGTACTTATAAGGTAAATTAACTTGGATTAATTTAGGTGTGGTTTGGTAACATGTTAACTTTCGTTTTTGATTTTTTTTTCCACCTAATTATATATAATTTGTTTACTTTAAATATTTAATTAAAAATATTTGAGTCCTTTTAACATCTTTAATAATTATAAATTTGAAAGAATTAAAAAATGAAAAAAAAAAAAGAAAACATAAGAGATCAAATTGATGTAATATACAGAAACATTAATGAGCATGAAAATTAAACACAATTAAATTTAAAAAAAAAAATTAGCATGTAACGAAATGGCAACTTAGTCATAGATATTTTTAAAACTTACCGAACCTTCAATAATTGAATGGAAATAGAGCATGGAGTTTGAGACGACCATTAAATAATTGGAATAATTGACGAGGAGACAGTGTCTGAATATTGGTTTTTCCTTGTATTTCTTGATTAACGGATCCATTAGGATTAGAAAACTGGGGTGTCGATATATTGTCTGTCTCCAAATACTGCCCCATTTTCTGCCCCACCAGCCAAACGATGTCAAGTCAGTATTGAAATAGAAGAGGGATCTGCACCACGTATCCACCCTTTTGTGCAAAATTTTCGTTCTATTTTCTGAAGTTACCAAAATAACCTCTTACACTTTCGTTCACAATGTCACCTATTTTATTTTGTACAAAATAGCTTTGCTTTATTCCAAGACTAATTAATAAATAGTTAAACAAAAATAGAGAAAAAGGAAAACAGTGCTTAATTAGCATTATTATTGTTTCCATGGCGTAACTAATTTTCTTCTGCATGTGTTTATTGTCACTATTGCATACTAGTCAATAGAGGTTTCCTCTATTGACCATAAGCATAGGTCACTGTCAGCACGGCACAATCACTGGCCAATTTATGTTATGCTTTTCTTCATCCATGGTTCGATTGGTATAACGATTATCATCACTTTAGAATTTCCAAATGTTTTTCCCTTTTACCTTTGAGGACATGCCAAGGGCTCGTCTCAAATATTTTAATGGTCATAGGTATAGAAATTTTGGTTCTGGGACACATTAAACAAAGATTTGGTGTAAAATTTCGTGTTCCTTTACATTGGATTGTCAGAAATGGAGTGTTTTCCCACAGGTCCTATGGGGAGCAGCACTATTCTATAATCGTACGTCAAGGCTGTCAAGCACAATGCACACCATGCTCTAGTGATGCGTGGATACGTCCCTCCATTTATATTAAATGACAATTTCTTAATCCCCATCCAATACCAAAAAATAAAAATTGATGATAATTTTTTATTGTTCGAATAATTAAAAACTTAATTTGCGTTCAACTTATGTGGTTGTATCAATCTTCGAAGCCCATGACCTGAAACTATCCAGGCCTACAATTATATCACATTTTATTTTATTTTATTTTAGTTTCTTTCAGTATAGTACAGGTCCTTTAAAGAAAGCTCGGGCCGAAAATTTTCGTAGTTGTTCACTTTCTGCTCGAACTCCTTAGAAACATATATAAAAAATAAAAAAAGAAAAATTTCTAAATAAATTTTAGAATTCTATATTTTGGATAGATTGTAAATTGAACTTTTAAAATTTAAAATATTTCACTTTAAATTTTTAATTTACAATTTGTATTATATCAATTTTCAAATTGACAAATGAAAAATTTTAAAATTGAAAAAATTGACTAACTTTTTTAAATTTACAAAAAAGAAAAAGAAAAAACTGATTGATGAGAAAACTAATTAATTTTTTTTAATTTTTTAAAATTTGTATCAGTCAATTTAAAAATTAATTTTGAAATTGAACTAATATAAAATAAATTGTAAATTGAGGTTCTAATGGAAAACACTTTAAATTTAAAGGCTTAGATATGCAATTTAGCCAAAGCAAAGGATAATAAAATAAAATTAACCCAATAACCAAATTGGATCCCATTTCAAAATCATCCAAAACTGCAAAAGAATTGATCAGAAGGAGTCCTTTCTCGGTAAAAGAGTCTGCATCATCTTCTCTCAAGTTAGGAAAATATTAAGATTTAAATTTCAGTTCGTTGACGTTCTTAAATTTCAAATTAAAGATATTACTTTTTTATGATAAATAATTAAAATGTTATTTTTAGTAATTAAGGAGATGACATTTTGATTGGCTATGATTGATGTATGTATAAAAATTTGTACTCACAACTACAACAAAGTTTTTAGCTTAATTATTAAATTAATTGCAAAGAAGCTGGAAAACTTGAAAAATTCACGAATTAAACAAAATTAATAAAGATTAAAATATATATACCATTGTAAGGCATGGCACTAGACACTACACAAAGTATGGGGAGGATGGCTGCTAATGAAGTTTTCATTGCAGTGACTTTGGAAGACTTTGAGACACTCATTTTGTTTGATGGATACATACGCAACATCCATGAAGTGTCTGATCGATGCTATTTATAGGCTAACTTGGAAGTAATTAATACGTACCATTAACAAATAATATGGTTGGATAAAAGTCATGGTCCTTATGGAAAACTTATCATTATCTTTAAATTATTTGTATTTATTTTCATTTGGGAAAGGTAAGTCTTGGTCCTCCTTTCTAAGCGACTATTTGAAACCTACTGTTTTATTTATTTATTTTTTTAAATTGTATGTGCTTGCTAGCTACTGGCTAGGTTGAAAGTCTTGGTACAATTATACAATTATTCAAGATAGATTAATTATAGTCCCTACGCTACGTTCTCGTGGTCTCTACGGGTTGTTGTCTTATCCGAGGTTTGATGGAAAAGGTATTGTTTCTATTATAAATTTTTTTATTATTTTTTTGTGCAGAATTTGAAAGAAGAAGAAGAGGAGGTTTTTATTTTTCAACCGTGGAAGAAATTGAAACAATGTTTAGCAAAGCGTTTATAACTTACAACCGATGAATGCTAAGCAGCAACAATAAACAAAACTACTCAGAAATACAGTTTTACTTGAAGAGATCAATGATACAATTTTACCGCATCAGGTAAATCTAAACCAAGCTAGTCCAATTCTCATTAATTCAAAGCTCTTGGAGCTTTAGTCCGTACAACAATGATGATTGATGGACCAAATAGCAAAGCAAGCAACATCGAGGAAGGAGACGATCGAGCTGCTTTTGTACTAATCAAACTAATCCAAAACGATATAGTTTGGACTAATGGTCTTGACCATGTGTCATTCGATACACATCTGGCCAATCACACGAGATTTAGGGGTGTTTGTTCCATCAGACTAGCCAGGTCAGGACTGACCACAATCCAGTCGCAGTCCGATGTTTGGGAAGCAAAATTGGAGAAGGGGTAATTTATTCCGTTTGCATAGCTTATCCCACTCAAAGGGGATTGACTTGACCAAACTTAACCCTTCGGTCACGCTTATCCCAGCTCTCTTCGAAGCAGCTCTCTTCCTCCAGTGAAGGTGTCTCTAGCCGGACCATTTTCCGCATCTCTCCGATTTCTCGCGGGACCGTTCTTCGTATCTATCCAATTTGAGAACACCGGTGAGTACTGTTCTACTTCTTCAATCCGTTCATTTTCCTTCTTGTTCTTCTTCTGCGTTCTTCTTCTTCTTTTTCTTGTTCTTTGGTTTTCATTTGATTTCTTTATCAACAAAATTAGAGCTTTGATTTGTTTTCATGTGATTTCTTTATGTAAACTATATCTTTTATCTTCAATCCTACTTGAGACATGATCCTGTATTTATTTATTTGTTGTTTTTTTTTTTTTTCTGCTTTTGTTGCTTAAGTTGGTATCTGACCAAGCAGTTCATCTGCATGTATGTAATCTCTAAATGTTATTATTGCAGGCTTAAGGATTCTACCATTGCAGAACCATGTCTTAGGTATTACAATCAGAACGACATTCCAAAAGTTCTGCAAGTGCTTTGTTCCTCTTCACAACATGTAAATTTATACTTGGAGGTGCGCCAGGCAATTTTGCGACATTGGGATATTCCTGTAAGTGTCCTGTCTCTTCCAGATATGACTGAAAGTGATAAAAAGTTGGTAGTGATAAAGGAAAATGCAAACTTTCCTACCCTTTCACTTCTTTCTCTCAAGAGAAACACTAATAGTATTAATACAGTTGACCCTAAAAAACATGGATATTCTGTAAATGAAAGTAATGAAGGTAATGTCACAACATCACTTCATACCTATTGTCATATAACTCAAGATGATCTTCCTGGTTCTCAAAGCAATGGCAACACGAAACAACAGCAGTGCATGCTAAATATGAAGCTACCTAAGGGGAATGTGTCAACAAGTTCAGCTAGTCAGCAAGCTAATCCAGCTGCCTCTTCCCACCAAAGTTACGTGAACATGTCAAATAAAGTAGAGAGGGATGAAATAGAGAGGGATAAAATATATAAATTTACTAGTTTTTTTTTATGTTTCCATTGTATATTTACAAGTTACAAACCAAATTGAACTCACTAGAAAGCAGGGTATGACTATAATAGGGACAGAATTCCACATAAAAAAGGCAGGTATAGATTTTTTGCTTGCAATTAATTGTGGTACAAATAGATCTATAGCTGAGCAAGGGACAAGTTGAAATAGAAAAGTTGCACATGGAATTATATATACATTATGGAATACTCAAGGTTCAAAAAATCGGTATCGATGGAAATATCAAGAATTTAAAATATAGAAATTTTCATAAAAATATTGAAAAATATAAAATATCGATAAAAAATTATGAAAATTTGTTTTTAAAAATAGAATTTTTTATTGAAACTTTAGAATTAGCTTATTTAATCCATCAATTATCAAATTGATGTAAAACTTGTCAAAATATTGAATGAATGTTATATTTTTCTTAGCGAATTGATTTATAATAAATATTAATGACCATAAATAAACTATTATTAATAAAAATATATCAAAAATACATATATGATAAAATTATTTATTAACTAAAATATTTAAAATTATTATTACAATTATATTGTAGTTCATAAATGTCATCTTAGTACTATATAAAACTTCTGGATGGGAAAATCATATGTTTCTTCCTCATTTTGATTTTGAGATGTAAAATGTGAGAAGTAATTATGAAAAGATGTATCTCATTGATAATTTTGCATATAATTATTAATATGCCAATCATATGGATGTTGCATTATTGGTTGACAATGTGCATAACTATTACTCTCTTATGTTTGACTTTGAGATGGTACCCATGCGTTGCTACTTGATGACATTTCATAAATATCTATTGAATAAGGGTTATGAAAATGAGTTCCAACTCTCATTGATTCAAAATTCATAGAAATCGAATCATCTTCCTGTTGTGACATTTCCATGTATATGTTTCATCATCTATTTACTCACATTTGTAAAACAGATATTTCTAGTAATAAGATTTTTCATGTTCAAAAATATAATCCACAATCTTTATATTTTTACTTTATCGATATTCAATATGTATAACTTATTAATGTTATTCAATTCAATTCATTCTATTTTGCTTATATCACTAAATGTTTAAAAGGCAATTAAAGGGTAAAAAAACAATCAATAAAATTAATTTGATAAAAAAATTTATTAAATATCAAAAATATTTATGATTTTTTTAAAAAAAAATTAAAATATTTCATGGATATTTTTGAAATTTCAATGAAAATTTCAGAAATTTTCATGGAAATTATAAATTTTTTAATCACATTGTTAAGGATTTAATGTGAATATTTTTATAGAAATTTCCATGAAAATTTTGGTGAAATTTCAGAAATTTTAATGGATATTATAAAAATTCTATCCATTTTCATTTGGAATCTAAATTTTATTTCGACTCCTTAAAAAATAAAAATTTTGAGAAAATTTCAGATATTTTAAACCATAATCTAAATTTTATTTCAATCTCTTAAAAAATGAAAATTTTGAGAAAATTTCGAATATTTTAAACCATGTATACTATTGTTTTGAAGTTTCAAATGGCTGACGTGTTATATTTTATTAAATTTGTAATTATGTCAAATTATATAATTTGTTCAATAGTCACTCTTGTAACTATATAACAATTACATCTACCAAAAACTATACAACAATTACATATATTATTATTTTTACATCTATCAAGTCAGTTTACTTTGAACAATAATTCGTGCTGTCTTATTTTCATCTTTAAAAAATAAAAATAAAAAAATAAAAAAAAACTTAATGAAACTTCTTGAATAATATCATCATTAGGTTCCAAGTTATATATATATATATATATGATTTTGCATCATTGAGTTCCACAAATGTGTATAAATATATTCAAAATAAAATAAAAATGTGTTTTTGCCATTTTACGAAAAAGAAAACAAAAAGTATTGCTATGTATGATGTGGAGATAGATATTCTCTATGTGATCAACAAGCTCTTTATTAAATATGAATGTTAACTTCTTCTTTTTTTATAATTTTTAGTTAATTATTATTTGTGACTTACGATGTCATAATTTTATTTTAATTGCTTTTTAAAATAATATATTAATGTAATTTGTGAGTGTAAAAAAAAATTACAATTGTTTGTAAATATATATATATAATATTTATAATTCTAGTTATAAATATCTTTTAAGTTATTTTTATTTTTAATTAATCATTATTTATGAAATACTATGTTATAAATTTTAATTAATTGTTATTTATAAAATATTATGTTATAATTTAATTTTAATTTATTTTTAAAATTATATATTAATATAATTTATAGATGTAAAAAAAATATTAAAATTTTGTATGTAAATATAAATATACAATTTTACAATTTTAATTAAACATAAGATTTTTTTATAAATATAAATATATAATTTAATTTTTTTATTTTTAAAAATAATTATTTTAAATAAGTACAAAATAGTTAAGTCCAAAATAATTCTACACCAAATATGAAATAATAACCGTCCCAAATACAGCTCTACCCTATTCTATTCTGTCTAATTCTATGCGATCCAATCCTAATCTATTTTATCCTATCCAAACCTATTTTATCCCATCTAGCCGGTCTGCATCTGTCCTGTATACCAAACAGACCCTTAATGACGTGGCTGCCATTAACTCACGTGATGCTGCACAAAAGCATCAATGACTCGTGGAAGACCAAAGCTCTCACGCGTACAGTAGCTAACGAACAAAACGACGCCGTAAAACCAGAACAACGTTGACACATGGACCAATGAAGTTAAAAACTTAACAACGGTAATAAAGAAATTAATTCAACAAAGCCCTTTGCTCCCAAATTGAAGCTCGACCAGAGCTTATTTGCAAAGTTGATTCTGGCCACCATTTATGCATTAGAATCGGTTACTTAGGATCAAACTCACGAACACAGTCTTCAGATTCTGTCCGTTTAGTCAGTCCACTTCTTCATACGTTTAACAATGTCAAAAATTATTATAGTTTCATGAATACGACATCGATTAAACATTTAATGATTTCACATAGTACAACCGATATGGTGATACATAATTTTACACGGATAAGAGTACAAGTATGATATGTAGCTCTCCAACATTACAATACTCAGTACCACTATTACCAAAGACGTAAGACAAAGTCTATTTATAAATTACCATATTATATGATTAAAACACACATAGCCAACTTTAACCGTATCTGCAGTCTAGTACAGACACAGCGATCTAGCTAGCATGCATGTATTATTATCACCACACTGGCCACCGGGAAATAAGTAGTAGATTCGTTCGTAACTAGTTGTAATTTTCTCTGAACAATCTCATGGCTTCAATGGTAGATAGCCTCTGTAAGGTGATGGTGGTAGTGGTGGTGATGGTTCATTGCCTCATCCTAACCCTCCTTGCAATTGGTCATACGAGTCTCTCTACCAACTTCTCCAGCTTCTTTAAAAGCTCTTTTATGTTGTTTCAAAAAATCTCTTAATTCTCGTAATGGTTGCAGCAACTGTCTAACTTCTCCTAATGGTGCCACCAAATTTCGTTCGAAAATTGGTGGTGTCAGAGTCAGCTGGTTGGTTTTGGTTGTAGTGATACAAAGGATTTACTTGTTACTAATCTAGGTTAGCCCCTATTCTTCTTATTCTTCTTTAGATTTCTTGTTTCATTCAAATAATATAATAAATCGAGTCAATACGGAGGAAATAAATACATTTCCATACTATTAAGTAAGTGAAATATATAGAACATACTCGCGGGAGCATGTTACGTTACTTCACTTATTATTCACAATTAATAACTATTTTAATTATAATAATTAAATATGTAAGTTTATTGATCTCTTTGAAGTTATTTTCCAAATTATAATACAGGAGGCATGAGTGTTGCGAAACATGAATAAACTAGATAGTAGACACAGCACAGAGCATGAGCAGGATAGGATCGCTGCTAATACCGTTGCCATTGCAATGACTTTGGAGGAAGACTTTGTGAAACTCATTTTTTGCTTTATGGATATATGCAAGATCGATGAAGGGTGTGATGCTATTTATTGGAAAATTTTCGAACTAGTTCGTACCGGAAATAAATATTTTTGGTTGGAGAAAAGTAATGAAAAGTTGATCATCTTTTTAATTACTTTTTTTTTTTTTTTAAAATCCGAAAAGATGAATCTTGGTCTTCCTGCAAAGCAATTAATGTGAATCTCCGGTTTTTTTTTTTTTTTTCCCCTAATAGTTAGTAGCCAGATTCAAAGTCTTAATATATATATATATATATATATATATATAGAGAGAGAGAGAGAGAGAGAGAGTTTTGTTATAACATCTGGAAGCCTTCGGTATCAAGGATATTGCCCGACGAAAAACATGTAATTCACCCGTTATATAGGGTAATTTCTAAGACTTCACAGGATCAATAATATAGGACAATTGCCGCTTTTTGTTTTTTTTTTTTTTTTTTTTTTTTTTTGGCTGTCGATAAGAGTATAATAAAGAGATTTTTTTATTCATTAGCATTGACTTTTTTCCTCTTTTCTTTTGTTTTTTTTTGGCGGTTGGTAGCCGAGAACAAACCAAGGATAAAAATATAGATATTGATTAAAATATAAAAGTTCCAATTTTATGAAAATTTCCATGGATAGGTGAATGTGAAAGGAAATTTTGGAAAACTATTATATATTATATATATATATATATATATGTATAAGTAAATATAGTGCTTGTTAGTTTATTTATGATATTGAAAATTGAAAATTGAGAAATATGATAACTATTATCTAAAATACATATATAAATTTTAAATTATGCAAATTACTTTTTATTTTTATTAAAAATAGATTAAAAAAAAGAACTACAAATAATTGGTAATCAAACAACCAATATGGACATTAATAACATATTTACCGATAACTATTGATAAATATAATATTTTTTTTGATATTTTCATAAGAATCTACTTTTTTTTTTAATTTTCGTCGATAATTGTCGATATCATCGAGAATTATCAATAATTTTGATATTTCTATTGATATTGATGATAAACAAAAGTTACCATTTATCAATATTGAATCTATGATGGATATATTCTATCCCTTATTATTGATATCGAATATTAAAAAATATATATAAAAATATCAACGAAAATATCAATAATATTATAGATATTTAGATCCATTTCAGAAAGAACATTTTTTTTTTATTATTCATTACCATCAATGATAAATATTAACAAAATGCTGCATTTTACATTATGGTTGTTAAATTAATATTTATTTAAAATGTAAATCTTTTTTTACCCTTTAAAAATAAATTCTATTGAAAAAATGACACGTTAGCACTAGTGTGAAACGGTGTCAGCCATAGTACCAACAATTATCACTAGGAAATAGGAATGACGAATGGATATTTTTACTTTTTACCGGACGGAGCCTAATGCTCAGCTTCATTCATTCGGCTATGCCTAATGCTCAACTTCATTCATTCGGCTGTCATGATTTTGTTTTGGAAAAAGCTTTAATTAATACACCGCGAGCCGCGAGGGAAGAAGGGGGATACACACCTTGGTGATTGTTAGATTTTTTTTATTATATTAGAAAAATAAATAGTCATTTAAAAAAAAATCTTCAATATGTTTATTTGAACATCCTATCAAGCTGATATAATAATAATAATTAAAAAAAAAATTTACATTGTCAAAGTGATCTTTTATTTAAGGAGGCTCATCAAACATTGTAAAATTTCTTTAAAAGCAAAATTTTTTTCAAAATGTCAATTTTTTTAAAAAAAATAATAATAAAATATATGTTATTAATTAATAGTTATAAATAGCTTTTTACATATAGAAAATAATTTAAAATAGAATGTATGTTTATGTCATTTAAATTTTGACAATAATCTATATTCTTTATTAGAGATATTCTAAGATCACTGTTTTATTTTATTTTATTTTTTGAATAAAGGCCAATGCTTTAGCTCCATGTTTATTATTAATTATTATAATAAAACACACCAAATTGGAATACGAGACTAAACTGAAGTAGAATGGAAAATTTGAAGTCTACGTCCCGTCAAATTTGACTAAATTTAAAATAAGTCTAATTTAATTTATTTAGAATTAAAATATATATTTCAATCCAATTCAAACCACTTCTTTGTTCAAACAAAACCCAAAAAATACAAAATAATTAAGAAAGCTTTTGAATTTGGTCCTGTAAATATCCCACATGATCATAACCAAGATTCTAAAAGTCAGGATCCACGAAAATAAGCAAAGGTTTAAAATACAGATTTGATATTTTTCTTGGTAATGATGTATAGTAAGAGCTAAAGGTTATAAGTATATTATTATAAAAAATATATCCAAAAAAATTTATTTGATAAAAATATTTATTAATAAAGCTATATAAAATAGTTATTACAATTATATTATATGTTATAAAATACCATCTTAATATTACAAAAATTTTGAATGGTAGAAAATTATTAATCCTTTACTCATCCTCATTTTAAGAGTGATTATTAAAAATTATATCTCCTTGATAATTTTGTAAATAATTTTTTATATACCAACTACATAAGTCTTGAATTAAATGAAGCTATCTTGGTTGATAATTGTTTTATGATATTGCCTTTAATGATTGAGTTTAAAACGGTATCTATGAATTATAACTTAATAACATTCCATAATAAGTCATCTAGCTACATTTGCAGAGAATATACTCTTTACACATCATTATAATATTTATCTATTGTATAATATTTAAGGTTAATTACACTACACATTTTTTAATTTTTTTTTAAAATACAGTCAATGCCCTGATGTATGTAAAAATTCTAAATCAGTCCGTGCTGTTACTATATCGATATTAAAATTGACAGAATAAGGACATAATAGTCATTTGACAGCTATTCCATAAAAAAAGTTAAAAACCAAAAATAAAAAAATTAAAGAATGGAACCACGTGCCAAATTAAAGAACTAAAAAGAAAATAAAAAAGAAAAAAATAGGACCCACTCCTTTCATGTCCCTCCATGGCCGTCCTCTTGTTCCTTGCTCCGCTCCATCAACGAGCACACAACCAACACAACAATCTCTCTCTATCTCTTTGTTTCTCTCTCTCTCTCTCTTTGTGCATGGAAATCCCGTAGCCAGCCAACAATATGAGATTCCTCTTCTCGTACGATGCAACCGCCTCTTCCCCATTCCTCTTTTCCGTTCTCCTTTCTTAAATCAAACAACAAACCAACCCCCCTAGTACCCCTCTCTCTCTCTCTCTCTCTCTCTCTAGAGCTGAATTAGCTCCATGACACTAACCCAACAATTCTGAATATCAATTTTCTCACCCACCCATTTTTTCTCCACCAAACACCATTCTCTCTCTCTCTCTCTCTCTCTCTCTCTGTATAAACACTTTCCCACTGGTATATCCCCCCAACAATTCTGGATCTCAACCTCACCCTCGCTTCCTCTGATTCCATCTCTGGTGGACCAGAGGATCGTGTCCCATCAGCAGTAGATGGTGAAGAAGAGTCGGCGAGGACCCAGATCAAGAAGCTCACAGTATTCTAGCGTTACGTTTTTCTAATTTTTGTTTTTTTTAATTTTTTTTATGGAATGGCTGTCAAATAATTATTATGCCCCTCATCTGTCAATTTTAACACTGATTTAGAATTATTACATACATCTATCCGGTTGTATTTAAAAAAAAAATTTGAAAATGTGAGTGTAATTAATCCTAATATTTATCAATTTTTTTTTATAATTTATATCTTATTTATAATATTAATAGAAATATAAAATTTATTATGATAAAAAAATTATGGGTAGATAAACAATTATATATCAATAATATTTATTAATTTTTTATAAAAAATTAAAAAAATTTAATTTAATAGAAATTTTCATATAAATTTTGAAAATTTTTGTAGAAATTATGGATTTTTTGATAAAATTGTAAAAGAATTAATGTGGATATTTGACACATTTTGATAAAAATTTTGTGAAAATATTGAAATTTCCATTTAAGATTATTTTTTTTTTCTAATCTTTGAAAACATGGAAATTTCCTGAATTTCCTCAAGTATTTTGATTTACACATCCAAGGCCACCTTTTTAAAAAATTAGTTAAGGTGGGCTTAGTTAGTATAAATATAATCAAGGTTTTTCTTTTTTAATCATTAGAGTTTATTTGAACACAGGATCTCAAATATTAAAAAGCATTGACATTGCTACTGTCTAATATATATATATATATATATATATATATATATATTTATATATATAAAAAAGTACCAAACACATCGATGACCACTTTGAGCCTAATAATTTATTCCATATAAATACAATATGCACCAAGTATAAGAAATACAACCAACAAAAGCTTCTTGGCATTTGTAGCTCACAACTAAGGAATAAAACAGTTTTCTTATTCATATGTTTCTACTAGGAAGTTTATGTTATGTAATCCATGAAATATTTCATTTGGATTACATGTTATTAAATGACAGGTTGGCAACATGAGTTATTGTCAAGTAAAATAAACTATTTAACATATAATTTCATATATATATATATATATATATATACATATATATGTACAAAGCTGTTAATGTGGACAAAATCGGACATCATATAGTGCGTAACCGCCATCTATAACTGTCAGATTCATACAGTTTGTATAATCTAACGGCTGTAAATAGCTATTCTTTACTAAATAGAGAGCGACTTCCCCACAGTAGCATTTATGTATATATATATATATATATATATATTGAGATAATTTTGTTGTATCCACTCCTCCCACTAGTGGTGTTGTACCCCACTTGAAGTAGCCTTCGTCCTGCAAAATATCCGAGTATAATATATATATATATATATATATATATAAGGAGTAAAAAATGCATATTTAAAATAAAAGGGAAAATGGCATTGTTACATCCCAAGCTTTATAAAGGTTGACACTTTCTATCCTAAAGAATTTTTTCTTTTAATTTGCACCCCGAGCTTACAAAATCCTTGCACCATTGGTCTTTATCTCAACGACTAAATGGAAACAAAGATGCAAAATACAATTCTATATAGTTTAGGGTGCAAAGTGTAAAAAATTCCAAATAAAGAGTAATGACAAATAAAAAAATAATTAATGAGGATTACTATTTTATTTAATAAGTGGCTAATTTTTTTTAAAAAAATTGCAAATGTAATTTTTCAAAAAATAAAAATAATTTTTTTTATATATAATAGATAATCCAAGAAAATAATTAATAACAAACCTATAAAAGATTTGAATAAGTACAAAAGATTTTATAGACTATTAGAAAAAATGAAAATATAATTTTTCAAAAATAAATATAATAATTTGTGCATATGTTATAAATTAAAAAAATAAAAACCTCTAAAAGAAAAAGTGATCAAGTATGTATTTTTATGTATCATGTATATATATATATATATATATTATATTTATATTTGTTATTTACAGTAATATTTTTTTAAATTTTTATTTTTTTCATTTTTTTCGTTTTTTTTATGCTTGTTCAAATTTCTTTTATTAGTGTTTTTTTTTTTTGGGTATCAGTTCTATTTTATAAACTCTAAAGAATAATTCTACACATTATAGAGATTCTAGATTTAAAAAAAAAAAACACCTATAAAAAAATAATAATTTATTTATAAAATCTAAAAGAAAAATTGGAAAATTATTCTTATAAAATATGTTCTTTTATTTATTACATGTATTTTTTATATTGATATTCATTATTTTGAAAAAAAAGTATTACAACTAAGGTTTCCTAATATGAATTTTTTTTATTAAAATCTTACTTTTCCAAAAAATAATGATTTTTTATGCATGTTCAAATTTATTTATTGGTCTTTATTTAATTTTTATTTTAGAATATCTATTATTTGAAAAATTACATGTTCTAATTTTGTTTGGTCTTTATTTATTTTTATTTGTTTTTGAATATCCATCATATGCAGATATTTTTATTTTTAATTTTGAAGAATTAGATTTGCAAATCTTAAATTTTTTACTAACTTATTAGAAAAATAATAATCATCTTTTATTTTTTTTATTAATTTGTTTATATAGAAACTTTTTCAATTTGCATCCTAAATTAAATAGAATTGCATTTTGTATCTTTATTTTTGTTTAATATTTAACAAAATTATCAACGAGATAAGGATTTTGTGAGTTTAGGATGTACAAAATACCAATTTTGATAAAGTTTAGAATGCAACGATATCAATTTCCCTAAAATAAATTTATAACTTTGATACTCTGAATCACTAACATATATATGTATAATAATTTTATACTAACCAAGCTTTTCTGGAACAACATCGTCATGGAATATAGCAGTAGCTACCTCAGTGGAGATAAGCAGCAGCACAACAATGTACACGGTCATCAACAGGAATTTGGTGGCCTTAGAGATAATCATTTTGTATGTGCGAGGAAACTAAATATACTAGTTAACCTCAGGGAATACTGTTTAACAAAGAAAATTAAGCTAGATATATAGAACAATATAAAGATATGGCAGTGCCTAATTCATTAATTTGTGGGCAGTATTTATAAGCAAAGTAAGATGAGAATTTGCTAAACCCATCAGTTTGAACTTTTCAATATTGGACGGGTTTGGCCGCTCAACATCAATATTTTTGAGATTTATCCCAGAATAAGGCCTGTAATTTTGATTTATGTGTAGCAGGTTGCATATAGTATGGAAAAATGTGGAATTTTATAGAATTTTATACAATATTTAAACAAATACTTCACGTCTCTCGACATGCAATGAGACTTTGTCAACTTTAATAACTTAATTTCGTATACCATTTGATATAATATATATGAAAATTGTGTGATAAAATGATTTCTTGGGACTAAATTGTGCGACAAAATGATTTCTTGCGACTATCTTCGTTGTAATTTTGCCGCGGAACTTTTTTTTCTTTAAGTAAAGGAAATAGATTACGTTTGGATAAAATTAGGAGATAGAATAGCAGTTGCATTTCTCTTCCATGTACATTAAATACAACCAAATTTTAGGCCCAAATCGATTTTGATCTAAAATAGAATCCAAAAGCTGAATAAGGTTTCAATCTTTTCTTTGCGAAGTCATACGGGGAAATACATAGGCAATCATAAGCTTCTATACGGATGATTTATATATAGGCAAAAACTTAATTTTAAAGAGGTCTTATAATTAATTTTTTTTTTTTTTGTCATCCTACTATTACCTAGTACTTCTATCGGTTTATTGTTAATCCTAAAAAAAAAAAAAAATATATATATATATATATATATATACATATACACATATATAGTCAGGATAAAAAATATAAAAAAACAAAATCTTTAATACAAGGATTAATATGAAGTTTTTTATTTTCAGTCATTAGTTTGCATCAAAGATTGACATTTAAAATTATATTTGTTAATTATCGAATCTCAATATAGTTCATTTTTCTAAATAGTATTTTAGTATGTTATTAAATATATATTTGATTACTTTTTGAATTTGAAATCTTAAATCTTGCTTTAATCCAATAATTATCAAAAATATTAACTGTATACATGTGTGTATATATATATATATATATATCACATTATTGGTAATGGTCGTGAGCATTAATTAATATTGCTAATGATCTTATGAAAACTTCTCAATATATATTGCTAAGATCATCAACATTGATGATGGTCTTATCAAAAGTCCATATATATATATATATATATATATACACACATATATTAATTTTTTTTCTTTTTTTCTCTCAATCTTCTTGATATATATTTTTTTAAAATCTTCCAAAACTTACAGAGAGTGATTATCCCTGACAAAATCTCAGACATGCTAACACGATATGAACCTGCATAATAATTTATGGATTTAGATTGATGATATCGTATTACATCTATATTAATATCATCCAATAAGACCTAATAAATTAATGAATTTTAATAGGATAAAACACTATATTACACATAAACCTATTAGACCTACTAAGGAGGGATATTTTTGTAATTATTTAAGTTTTATAATGTTAAAAATATTTAATTTATTGTTAAACATATATTGTTTTGCTTTTTTTAGTTTAATTTTTTAAAAATCTAAAAACAAACAACTTTATTTGCAATTTTTTTTTTTTAATATCATTCTAGTATTTGAAAACTGAATCAAATTATTTTCAAATTTTTATATATTTTTAATGTGTTAACAGGTTAGTGATAGATTACACGATAACTTAACAAAAAAATTCTAATTTATCTATTTTCACAAAAAACTTAACGGATCTTATTTTGGTTGATTAAATTTCACATGAACACGATACGAACATGATTCAATATGATAAATTGTTGGGTCTTAGAATGATAGAGAGGAGAGAGAAAGGGTGAATGATTAAAAAATGAAGAAAATGAGGAAGAAAGAATGGGGAAGAAAAGTGGGGAAAGATATTCAGATCTTCAGCATGATTTCAATTTGGCCTCAACTTCTTAATAAGAGTTGGATTTATTCATTTATTTATTTTAATTTTAAAGTTTGGATTTAGCTAGGACCGAGAGATAGCTCTCCCGCTGGGCTTTTTTTTTTTTTTTTTTTTTTTTTTAATGGTTTTAGGATTGGCTATATATGGTGAAGGAAGAAAGAACCAGGAAGATGAAGCTGGGAATTTATTTTTTTTCCATAATATTTTTTTATTATTTTACTTTTATTATATTGTTTCTTAAAATTATTTTATTATATTGCACATTTTTAAATATATGTCTAATCATATTCTAAGCTTAAATCCGCGTATAATTGCAAATATATCATTTCCTATGTAAAAAAAAAAACAAAAAAAATGGTATTACTTCAATTGACTTTGGTTCCAACAATATGTATTTCGGCATTGGGAAGTGGTGAGTAGCATGCATCCATTCAGACTGTATATTTTGTAAAATGGGCTTGATAAAAGCAAATTAGTATAATATTTAATCAAGCAGGTACATTAATTCATAGGTCAGTAACTACTTGAGTTAGCAAATATGCAGTCTTTATTACCCTTCTCCCTTTCTAGGGATTTATGCATGAAAGAAGTGCACTTTGAGGCACAAACTAACTAAAATCAAATCCATAACCTCAGACTCAGAAAATGATGGGACGATAGCAAAGATATTATTAATTATTAGTACTCTTCATAAGGTAAAGAAATTAATGACCATTCAAGGATAATGCAATCATTTTTTTTGCGTGATATGTATCAAACTAGAATATTTAGAATTTCTTATCCGGTTCTAAACACAAGATGTCATTGTGCTATTTGTGCAAATTTTTGACTTGAAAGTGCATTTTATTGATATGAATATAGGTATCAAAATGTTTAAAAAATTTATGTACTAAATAACATATGTTAAAATATTATTAGTTGATATATTCATATAATTTAAATATGAAAAATAAACTGAAATGGATAAGTGAATTTAAAAAATAAATCAATTAAATATCACTGCATCATTTTGTGAGCATTTTGGTAACTCTGACATTATTGATATAGTGATAAGTTTTACACTTAGAAAATGAATATTGACATCAATTCACTTTAAATTATACACGATTTGGTACTGTACACCCTAAATTTTTTTTTTTTTAAAGGCATTATACACCCTAAAATTCACTTTTTTTTTGCATCTTCTACCCTCCTCATTTTTTGTAAACTTTTTTAATAGAATTATCACATGATTGGTGCATGGGACAAAAAATAATGGTACAAAGTATAATTATATATAGTTCAGGATGCAAAATAAAATTTTTTTTGATAAAAAATTTAAAGAAAAATTAATAAACTTTTTTTTATTAAAAGAATTATTATTCTATTAATAAATTAGTAAAGCTTTAAAGAAATGCAAATGTCATTTTTGAATAAAAAATAATAATATGTACATATTATAGAGATTGAAGAGAAGAAAAAAGTAATCAGGTGTAACATTCCACCATTGGAACATACTTAACTCTAAAGTTTTTTCAAACCCTAAAATCAATTTCTTTAAAAGGACCTCGATTATTAAGAGAATGTGATTATCTTTACATTTGAACCATTATTGTTACACACCCAGATGATGCAAGATAAAGCGCTCAAAAAGCCTTTACCAATAAGATAGCCTGTTAATATCTTGCATCCTCCCATACTTATCCTAACAACTTCACACAGTTTTATCTCTAGTCATTACAATTCACTCCAATGCATTATTCATTGATCTTGCCCTTCTTGCTTTGCATTGTTCAAAACTCACAAGTCTTCAAATACACCATCCTTGAGGCTCAATGTATTCGCCGGCATGCTTCTAGTCTAGTACAAGATCTAATACTATCTATAACACCTCATCACTCTCTTACTCCACCAATATTGTCCTCAATTCATCTACTGCACCGTAATTGGTATGACATTTTTATTCAGACTTTTCAAAAAATCACCCATCATAGGGTTGCCCCCATTAGAGTTACGTAACCCCAAAATTCTCTTAAACATCAAAGATAACTGTTTTAAAAAGATCTCAATTGTTAAAAGAGTAATTATTTTTATATTTGAACCATTATCATAACACACTTGAGCAATATGAGGTTAAATATTAAGTAGCCTTTGCCAATTAAGGTAAACTGTCAATGCCACACGTCCATCAATATTTATCCTAGTAGCTTCATAAAGTTTCATCCTTGGTCGTTACAATCTATCCTAATAAACTTTTATTGATTTTGCCTTTTTTTCCCTCGCATCTTTCAAAGTTTGGAGCTTTTACATCGAATGTATAGAAAATCTAAAAGAAAACTTTGAAACATTATTTTTATAAAATATATATTTTATTTGTTACATATATTTTTTATATTTATAATTATTATTTGAAAAAAATTTAATATTTTATAACATGTATTTTTTTTATTTTATAAAATTTTACTTTCTAAAAGAATAAATAATTTTTTTAATGCTTGTTCAAATTTTTTATTAGTCTTTATGTTTGTGTTCTGGATATCTATTTGATTTTTATAAAGTCTAAATAATAATTTGTACATATTATATATGTTAAATATAACAACATATCGATAAAAATAAAAAAAATAAAAAAGCGATGAGATATTTATAAAATCTAAAAAACTATTGTTTATAAAATATATTTTATTATTGCATATATTTTTATATTTATATTTATTATTTTAGAAAAAGATACTTATAAGATTTTCTAATATGTTCTTTTTTATAAACTTCTTACTTTTTTAAAAAATAATTTTTTTTAATGGATGTTCAAATTTTTTGTTGAACATTAATTTTTTTGTAAATATTTTTTTTGACAAATTACGTTTGTAATTTTTTTAGGTTGTTTTGCTATCTTATTTTTTAAAAAAATAATATTATTTAATATTTTTTGTATTTTAATTAATTTTTTATTTAAAATTATTTGTATTTTTCATTCTGAACTTTACAAAATTACATTTTGCATCCTCATTTTTTATTTTATGTGTTAGTCATGTGACAACTTTGTTAAAAAGTTAACAGAAACAATGAGAAGGGTGCAAGGTGCAAAAAAGAAATTGAAATTCAATGTGCAAAATGCAAAAAGAAAAAAAAAATTAAGATGCAAAGTGCCATGCATTAATGCCAATATCTCTTTAAAAGAAAAAAAAAAAAAAAAAACCTACTATTTTTGTATGACTGTAATTGTCAATTCTAGGTAGGAATATACAGCAAGTTCATTTCCTAAAAATTTAGACTTCTAGAAGCCATGAAACTTGATGCATTAATTAAAATAAAAGCACATGGAGTGCTTCCTTAAATTATATCTATATATATATATATATATATATATATATATTAATTTTTTATTGAATACATATTCAAGTACTGATTTATTATTATTATTTTTTTTCTCGGCATCACCTATTAAAGCTTTAAAATCAGTACCAAACACACTCTAGATATCCTACATGTATAACTCATTTGTAATCTACACAAAATTTTCTTACCAATTAAATATCCTTCATACAAATTCCGACACTTGTCGTTAGAACAATATAAATATTTGTATGAAAAACAAAAAGGATTTGCTCTGCAGTTTTCCTGGTTGAACTACTTGTGGTTTTTTTTGGGAATTCTCTATTCAGATATTTGCTTAATTTAGCATTTGAAAATGGGAAATCGTTTATAAATAATTTATAGTAGAGGTTAATAATAAAAGCTCTACTTGTCCTTTGATAGGAAATGGTGAAACCCTTATACATGGATTCCTTAATCAATATCCCCACAAAGTATCATCACAGGAGCAAATGAACTCGGTTGCATATCGCTACTCATCATGCTCATTTTAAGACTGAAATCTATTTGGGCCAACAATGTCAGGTGCTTTATGATCAAGCAGCCTAGGGACTGGTAGACATGGTGTTGGGCTAGCATCTGTGTCCAACATTTTGTTGATAAAATGGGAAATTGACACATCCTAAACCACTTTGAGCCTATTAATTTTATCTCATATAAATACAACGCACACCAAATATATATAAACATATATATATATATATATATATATATATAAATAGAAAAAGAAGCTTCTGAGTATATATAACCCAGCTCTCAGCTTAGGATATAGAAAAAGAAGCTTCTGAGTATATATATCCCAGCTCTCAGCTCAGGAACGAGACAGCATGTCCCACACATATGGACCACTTTCTTTCAAAATATACTTAGGAATAATTATATTCGTATAATTATATTTAATTGGATCCTGATCTCCCAGTAGTTTTGTAGCCCCTTTGAAAAAGCCTTCGTCCTACAAAATAGATCATGTAACAGTAATATATATCAATACGACAGTCAAATATCCGTAATCAAATTAAATTTACAGATTAATTTTAATTCTTAATTCTGAAACTGAAATATATGAACCTGATACTAATTACCAAGTTTTTCTGGAACAACTTTGTGGACGGTATTTATAAGCAAATTAAGATGAGAACTTGCTAATTAATTAACCTCATTAGTTTGAACTTTTCAATGAGGTTGCGCCAGAAATAATATTTTTGAAATTTAGCACACAATGATGCAGGTCAGTTTAATTTTCGTGTAGCACATGTTGCATGTAATGAGGAATAATGTGAAACTCTATTGCATTTTATACAACATTCAATCAATACTTGACGTCTCTAGACATGCACCAAACTTTGTCAACTTCTTCAGCAAATAATAACAAAAGAAAAAATTAAAAGAAAAAAAAACTTTGCCAACTTCAATAATTTTTTTTTATTTTTCGAGTTACTCTACTTTAATAATTTAATTTCGTCTAGTGGGAAATTGATGCCATTGTCTAATTGATTTTGTTTATTTATTTTTTTCTTAGTAGCGGAGCTAAAAATTATTTTAGATTTCGTTTGGATAAGATTAGGTGACAGGATAGTAGTTGCAAAATGATTGCACTGGTATATGTTGGGCCTACAATTGGATTTCAAGTCACGGCCCAATTCTAAGTAAGGCCCAAATTGATTTTGTTTTTTAAATAGAATCCGATTAGGTTCCATATCTTCTTCTTTGGAAAGTCATACGGGAGCAGGGGGCCATCAAAGTTCCATCACATGTACATTCATTGTTAACTATTAAATATAAATTTTTTTTTAAATCATAGTAATAATCTTATGTTAATTAAAAAAAAAATTCACTCTACAATGGTTGCAACATGCCAGCAATATGATAAATCCTTAAACATTTTAATGATGTCATCTTATGAAAAAAAAAAAAAAATGCGTGCGGTGTAGAATAATCTTCTATATGGATGATTTATAAGCAAAAAGCTTAATTTTCAACAAGTTTTAGATTAATTTCATTTCTTTCGACTAGTCTTATATTCACCCAAAAAAAAAGAAGGAAGTCTTATATTAATTTCATTTTTTTCTTTTTTGTAATCATTTTGCTTGCTAATTTTATTCACATATCCTATGTGGGGTTGAAATCATAACAATGGGTCCCATCTAGCAATAGCCCTATCATCAGCTTATTGTTATTCCTGAAAAAAAGTCCAAAACATGTATGTATAGCATACTGTATATGTATATGGCAATATTATGTGAAGCACCACCAAAATTTGACATGTGATTTAATAAATACTACTCCTTTGGTGCAATTAAACATAAACCTTAATTTGAGAAAAGGAGGCTCTTATAGCCTTAGCTAAAAGCCATGAATATAATTTTGGGTTGGAAAACATGTACACCCAAGTAGTTGAGACGTACAATCCGTTGCTCCAGCTCTCTCTGCGACCCATCTTTCGTGAAAATGACACGAAGCTTACACGTGATTTTAATGTTTTATTCTTATGATTGAAACGCATAGATAGCTGCCTCATATATATATACATATAGTATCATACAAAAATCTTCTTCTTTGGTTTCTATCTCCAATATAATAACGACATAAACCTTTGGATTTCGGCGGAAATAATAAGATTACAAAATCATGATATATGCAATGAGAAGAACGTGAAAAATCCACCCTATAAAGACGTATTTTGTTGTCTCACATGTAATGTTGAAGTGAGCCTAGAGAGAGAATAAGAATTTGCATGCCAAAGAAGAGTGTAGGTGGAAATTAATTGTCGCTTTGAATTTTATTTTTTATTTATTTTGATATGGAACTCTCACATTGAAGCACTATATGTGTCCTTATCCCCATTTAGTAGTTCTTGCTCTTGGTAGTAACTATAGTAGTACTATTAGCATATGGTTTACAAGCAAATTGTGTACCATGCTATAAATTTCCTCGCAAGTGAAAAACAAGTAATCTAGCTAGCTAGTAACAACAAAATTTGTTCTAGGTGATTATTAAAAAATTAATTAATCAAATCGGAAGAAAAACGAACATGATATTATATTCAAGTCTGCATAATTGGAAAGTCAAAGTCAAACCCATTCATGTGTGGTGGTGATTAATCAATTTTTTTTTAAAAAAAATAATAATTTCTTGCCAATTTTTGTGTGGTACGCATGCATTGGAGTTCTATTGTTACTAAAATACCTTGAATCTCACATCTTTTATACGTCTAGCATACTCATAAGTGGAGCTTTCACTATAAGATCTTAATTAAAGGGAATATTTTTCTTTTTTCTGCTCAAAATATATTAATTTCAAATTCATACAATTTTAGTTTGTAATATATAGAGCTGCATGGGTGAAAATTACCATCCTAAAAATCATTTAGGAAAGATCAAATTTTTATTTTTATTTTTTATAATTAATTGTGTCTGAAATCAGAATAATATTGGTTCATTATTAGTTTTAAGTTATACGTAATTCTCTTCCCCGAATAAGAGGAAGCAACATTTATATGGAATATGCTTTGAACTGTCAGTAATTAATTGTAAGGTATTTTGTGCAAACATATGCTTTTTCTTTTTCTTTTTTTCTCGAAACACTCAACAAAATTTGAGTTTCAATTTAGGGAGTCTTGAAATTCAAGTAGTAATAGCTATGTGTAGATGATACGTTGACTATGTGGAAATGGCAGGCGATACATTTTATTGCTAATGAATGGAGTGTACCTAAAATCTTCCGCAAACCTACCTGGGATCAATCACTACTTAATTATTTTAATGAAAAAATATAATTAACAAAGAAATTGAAAGGATGAATTCAGGCCACGTAACACACTAATGCATGTGCATGGCATGCAACAAAGCGCAAGCTTAGCCTATGATTGATCATATACCTCTATCTACTATTTCTTAATTAAATTGTTAAATGGTGACGAGTACAGTGTATGAATCCATTGATTGCCGACATTATTTAATATTTTCACTCCTATAAAATTACCAAACACCCCCCACTCTACCAACCGAAAAAAAAAAAAAAAAAAAAAGTAAGTTTGAACTTCTGTTTGGTTTTAATTTCAAAATTAGCATACTTCTATTTCTTAACAAGCAGCTTCTTTCATTAAGGTTATTAATAATATATTCAACATAACCTCTTAGAATTATAATTAGAATATTATTTCAATATAAAATAAAAATATGCTGAGGTGTTAAAATTGAGATTGTGTTTTGTTATTTTCCAAGGTTTGTAAACAGGTGTCTCATATGCTTTGCAAGACGAGCTTTGAGTTTTCATGACAAACAAATTTGGTTGCCAGAAGCTCCTTGTGGCTTGGCAATTATATGTCTTTTGATGTTTTTGTGGTTACATGCCTCAATCAAATTTTCCATTTTGATTTTGTAAAAAGAAACGCATGATGGGATATGGATATTCCATCTTCGTTTTTCTGTTTTTAGTTATGTTTAATCAGTGATAAAATCTATTTTTATTTTAAAAAATAATTTTTTTACCTGATTTATTTTATATTTTTATTAAAACTTTTTAAATGAAATAACATTGTATTATCAAAAAAAAAATGAAGTAAAAAATTTGTTATGAATTATGATTTTTAACTAAAAATATAATTTAGTAAATACTAATCCTTCAACATTTTTTACAGTGGAAGGATTGTAACTACGTTTCAAATAGATAAAAATCCACTTTTCTAACAAATAAACATCTTTTTTTATTTTTTTGTTTTTTTCTCACATTCGATCATTGCCCAAAAGCAACCGAGTGGGTTCTAAAGTCTCTATAATGGTTTTTTTTTTTTTTTTTTTTTTTTTTTTGGGGACAAAATAAAAAAGAAAAGAAATCTATGTAATTGGGAAGGTCATAATGGACATTTTGAAAGCTAGAAACACAGAGATAATAATAAATGACAACTAAGAAAGTTTGACTTATCACCGTCAATCACAGTCAGGAAATACCCAATGAAGAAAGGCCACGTGAGGCAATGGAGACACGCTCTATCCGCCTACTAAACAGCAATGAGCAGCCCACCATCCCCACCCCACTAAACACGAATCATTTCATCATCACCATCACCATCACCACACCTCTCACCCTCCACCCTCTTCCTTGGTCCTGACGACTCCCCAACCGACCACGTTTTATACCATCATCATATATTATTTCAAACCCCCCCACCCCCCATTCTCTCTCTCCAAATCCAAACCAATTCTTCAAACTTCAATTCCCATTTTCTCACAATCCAAACAAACAAACAAACATGTTGTCTTCCACCACCGTCGACCACCAACTTCTCCAACAGTGCCATCATTTCCGACCACCATTGATGACTACCAATATGGAAACAAACAACCAGAGCTGGATTAAACCCGCTATAGAGCTCGCTCCCAACTGCCCTCGCTGCGCTTCTTCCAACACCAAGTTCTGCTACTACAACAACTACAGCCTCTCCCAACCCAGGTACTTCTGCAAAGGCTGCAGAAGGTACTGGACCAAAGGTGGGTCCTTGAGAAACGTCCCTGTTGGTGGCGGCTGCCGCAAGAATCGCCGCGGTAACAAGTCATCTGTCCGCTTGTCTCACCGCCAGCGTCCTGCATCCGTGTCCAATTCTAATTCTCAGGAGTCTGGGGGTGATCCATCCGAGAGTTCCAACGCCGACTCTGCAGCTCGACAAGGGTTGGACATTGACATGACAGTCGTGTTCGCTAAGTTCTTGAACCAGGATGCTCCAGCAGCCGAGTCGAGCGGCCCTCGAGATGATTCGGTCGAATCTTCCGAGTCGCGGCCGAGTTGTTTTGACATGGAATCCGTTCGCAACGGTTATCATCAGAACCAATCGGTTGTTGTTGAGGAATTAGTTGCTGAAGATCGGAGAGTTGACGAAGTAGCTGTGGGAAACGATGTTAATGAATTTGGATTGGATGGCTTGCTTGGTGAACAATTAGAGCAAGATGTGTTTTGGTCTGATGATTCAATGCAAAACCTTCCATGGCAATTGCCGATGGGATGTTTGCAAGAACTGGAAGGATTTCCGTCGGATGTTTATAATGATCAGTTGCGGTTTTCGACGACCAATTTGATGAATGATAATTGGAGCTCATTAGATCTCTATTCGGGTTTTGAGGTTTTCTCGAGATCTTAAATTAGATGTGTAACTTATAAGCATTATTTTGATATTATATATTTTGATTGCTTTTTCTTGCGCTTCTTTTTCCCAGGAAAATTGTTATGGTACCGTTACATTTCCATGAAAAAAGAAAAATTCTATAGTATAGGCATATATTATTCAATAAATTATATTAAAACCGGCCGATTATTTGTATACTTATATCTTCAAATATTAAGGGTCAGATTAACTCTCTCCATCTCTCTCTCTCTCTTTTTTTTTTTTTTTTAATTTCTTTACTTAATCGTTAAGCTAATTTGGTTCGATTGTTCTTTTACGTGACTCAATTATATGCATATATTTGGTTCTTTAAATTCAAAATATTGAACAATAAAAAGCTAACTCTAAATTAGTTTTAATTAATGGTTTAATTAAATATGGTTCTTTGATTAATGAATAATTTTCGTTAATTAATTTGGTTGATTTGACGTTTTAATCTTTAATAATTGCAATGGATCAACAAACTGTAGTAGTTACTTAAACTTGTAGAAATTTAAAATTAATTGTGAAGTAGAATATCAAATCCTTTATAGGTACAAATAGCTAACAAATATATTCAAGCCAAAAAAAGAAAAAAAAAAAAAAGTAACAAATATATATATACAGAAATGTTCACCTAGGAACTATTTTATATGTAAACTAAAAAATAAAACCCATGATTTCATATAAATTTAAATACTAATAGAGGTTGACTTTCTTCTCATAATAGGTTTTTAAGTATATTTAAAAAAAAAAATAGAATAGTTTTTTAACTATTAAAAATATATATATATATTTTTAAGATTTACAAGTTAATTAGTCAAGTAAAGGATCCATTTTTATTGTCTATATATAATAACGTCTTATACATAAACTAGGAGATAGTTCCTAAAAAGTCATTCAATCTGTTAAAGAATGTTTGCATTTTCTTCTAACAAAATGACCCTTTATAGTGTTCTTCGAGTACACTGTAGAAATCATTATAAAAACGCAATCAAGTATTAGACGTTTAACGTCACATACAAACATATAGCAAAGTGGTACTGATAATGTGTTCAGAATACTTGAAGTAAGCGCATATCAGGCCAAATCACAAGCATGTGGTGGTTATTTGTCCCCATCCATACAACCCCATTATTATCACTATCTTTCTTTGAAATAGCACATTCCATAACTTCTTTGACATGTTAATGTACGGACCTATACATACATACATACATACACTTCACCATCAAGTTGGGATGGGCATGGGAGTGGGGTCCATGAATCCAAACATGATGCGGCAATGCGATCCTCATGATCTTGTTTTTTTTTGACCACTTGTGATCATCAAATCAATTTGAAATGGGAAGGTGGGTGGTCATCATGATCACTCCCATGATTCATGTTAAATGGTCAGCAGAGTAGATGGATGAGAGGCTGTGGTGCAGCTACCACAGCATCTGACCGCGATGCACATGAACAACATTCATTTATATCTATATGGGCCTGAAAACCAATATGATCGCATGGTTACTTTGGGCTGGTCCGGGAAATGGGTTTGGCACATATGGACCCTATTAAACCATCATGGTCACCAATTCAAACTGTTTGTTTGCCTTGAGCAAACAAGGCTTTATCATCGAACTATGCTGAAATGTAATTAGACACATTTGATTGTTATTCTTAGACAAATGATTCTTTTTGTCATGCTAATTGAAGGGAAAAGCCAATTTTATTTTATTTTATTTTTTAAAGTTTGGTAATAAGGGAATGCCATTTTTCAAATTGAGAAGGAAGGAGAAAATTTTCATGCCACTGCCTTTTTTTTTTTTTTTTTTTTTTTTGGTGTGTGTGTGTGTGTGTGTTTTTCTTTTTTTTTTTTGGGAAAAACTAATTTCATGGTCCTTGGAATTTAGAACCATACTAGCTGGCCTTTGATTGTAGATTGATATTAATTTTCTTTAGTTTATGCTATTGTTATTATCAAAGTCAAATACTATTACCAGTTACATTTTTAAGCATTAGATTTGTTTGTTTATGTATTTTTGTTGTCGTATAACTTTCTTATTCTCGTCGTGCTTTGACTAACGAAGTTAAATATTTGCTTATAATTATAGAATCAGCTCTAATCGATTAAACTTTTCAATATTAATTATCAATATAACTTTTTTAAAAGAATATATAATTAACTTTAATTCACTTATTTAATTGTTGAAGTATTAATTAAAAGGGGAAAACAATTTTGTTAAGTTCCAAATTTGACGTGTCAAGAAAAAAAAATAAAAATAAAAAACTAATGTTGGAAATCTATTTTATTATAAAAGTGTTTAGGGTTGTCACTCTTGCTCAATTATGCTTTTACTTTTAAATTATTAATTGTGTCACCCATGTCTTATAGGTCATGGTAGCACGATTCTTAACTTTTTTGGGGCTGATAATTAAGTTTTTGCTTTTATACTTTGCTTGTTTCATAACAACGGCATAATAATAATAAGAAATAAAAAAAAAAAAAGGTTAACTATATATTATAACAACGATAACAATAATACAAATACTTTTTATTTATTTTTTACAATATATAATAACAATACAAATAATGTAGTGCCACAAATACAATATATTACATATTGGATATTGTTTTAAGTTACATCCTAGAGTACAATCTGTTTTCCAACACAAGAATACATGATCTTAATTTGCCCATCAACACAATTATTGTGCAAGTACATAACGTATGCCAACTTCTCCTCTCTTTGCAGATACTAGATAGAGTCAAAGTAATTAAGCATCTTCACCATCATTAATTATATTGATTAACCAGGAAAACTAGAAAAGTTTTATTGTTTCTCTGACCATTTATATTTTCATGGCTTTGTTGGTGGCGGCGGATAGGTTGGTGGTGGAAGGTGGTGCTGGTGCTGGTGCTGGTGCTGGTGCTGGTGTTGGTGTTGTTGGTGGTGATGATGGTGGTGTTGTCGTTGTTGTTGGTGGTGGTGGTGGTGGTGTTGTTGGTGATGGTGGTGGTGGTGCTTGTTCACCTGGTCGTGGTCGTGGTCGTGGTGATGGTCGTGGTGCTTTTATTGGTGATGGTGGTGGTGGTGGTTGTGGTCGTCGAAAGTAGGATTGTGATCGTGGAAATAATTGGTTGTCAGAATCAGGTTTATAGTCGTGACTTTTCTTATCCACTTCTTTAACAACGTTTCCTTCTGCATGACAAACAATACAAAATATAATAAGGTGTTATGTTATTAAATTAGGGATGTAAACAAGTCAACTTGAGCTAAGTATCAATATTTTCAAAGTTCGATTTGCATGATTCAAATAATACTTAAAACACTGTTTAAATTTATAAAATTTTAAAACAACATGCTTAAACAGCTAATTCTTGCATGAAAAACTTTAGTTTAATTTAATTTGGCTTGTTACCATATAAAAACTTTAAAACTTGAATTTATTATTTTAAATAAAAAATTTTACATTAATAATTAATAAATTCTCTTTACTCTACTAATTTTATTATCAAAAATAATTTATTTTTAAAAAGTTTATTATCAATATAAAATGGAAAATTTTCATTTAATTTAGACACTTTTATTTTTGTCTTAATTACAGTTGAACATCATGTTTTTAGAAAATCATCATTTAGACCTCATATGACATTTATAACAATTAATTTAATCATTAAAGATCACAATTGTAATATCACAATGCTAATTAAAATACTAGTTTTGTAATTTTTCTGCGGCCTTTAACTGTACATGTTAATTGAAAAAATATATATATATATTTGACCAATGTGTTTAGTTGAAGGTATCATATACTCATTAAATGGATGGATTTTTTTTATTTTTTATTTTTTTTTGGCTTGAACATTAAATGGACTTAGTCATTTAAAATTGTTAGATCCATATAATCACATGTAATTTGGTAAAATGTCACCATGGGCGAAACCAGGAGGCTTAACTTGGCTTAGAGGGGGCACAATTAGAAGAAAAAAATAAAATGTTTTAAACAAATATAGTATGAGTGGTTCTTTTTACAATTTTAAAATAATTTTTTACATTTTCATTTTTTATACACTACTATATAAATATATAAAAAATATAAAATTACTTAATATAATATTATTTATTCCTGAAATATCCTTAATTTATACCATTTCAAAATTACATATCTCTTATAAATAAAAATTCTTTTTACAATTCTAAAATAACTATATACAATCTCTCAATAAATACTCTTCTTTTCTTCTTTCTTGTTACGAATTAGGGTTGGTTTTCTTCTTTTTTGTTATGGATAATTTAAGCACTTTGTATTTAGTCGAATATATATATTTTAAGTATTTTGGATGTAGCTTTGATATTTGTTATAACAATTTTCATACGATGAATATATCTTTATAGAGTGCTTGGTAGTATACTTCTGAACAACTTTGAAAATGTTCAATAGTATACTAGTGAACATTTTAAAATAGTTCAGTTCTGTACTATTTTCTAAACTTTTTTTTTGGTACAATGTTTAATTGTAAACTTTTAAATGTCTTTAAGATTCTTAGTATTATATTTTTGAACTTCGTTAAAATTGTTGAGTTATATTTCTAAATATTTGAAAGTTGTAATTTATTATTTTGGAATGTTTGATCCTAAATTTCTGTACATATTCAAGATGTTCGATTATAAACTTATGAATATATTTGGAATATTTGAATTTGTTAAACCTAGCAATTTTGTAATTTTTTTGTAAAGTATATTTTTAGATGGTTCAACTATAAACTTTGATGTTGTTCAGTTGTAAGCTTTTCAAGTTGTTCGGTTGTAAACTTTTATACAGCTGAAAATGTTCGGTTGTAAGCTTTCGAACATATTAAAGTTGTTAGTTGTGTGCTTTTGAATATATTCAAATTTATGACTTATTATTTTGGAGCGTTCAGTCATAAACTTCTGTACTAATTTCAAATACATACAATGTTCGATAGATAAAAACTAAACATCTTAATAATGTTCGGATGGATACTTCTGAACAACTAAAAAATGTTCAGTTTTTAGCTTCCAAATAAAAGATAAATTTTAATATAGCAGGATCAAATATAAGAGTATTGTTCCGACTTGGTTGTTGGTAAGCGATAAAAAAAAAAAAAATTCAAATTAAAGTAATCATCACAAAATAAAGAAAAAACTAAATACATTTTACTGTTTCATATTTTTTAGCTTTAATATTTTATGAATAATTATTGTATCTGCAACCCTAATTTTTAATGGAGTATAAGTTAGATGGATATATGTAATGTATTATTTGAGAGGAAGAATGAGATTGTATAAAGAAATTATTTAAATAGATTTACTTAACAAATATCTTTAATAGTAATTTTAAATGGAGATAAAAATGTAAATTAATAATGAAACTGTATATAGTTCAAATGGTAGTGAAATTAGAAATTCCCATATAGTATATGTAATATATATATATATATATTTTTTGGCATATTATAACAATTCAAAATATGAAATTTTTTTTTATATGATATTAGACTAATTAGGCGGATTAGTGATATTACGAGAGGAAGGTATGTAACTAAAAACATCTAAAAAAGAAAATATGTCAATATCAAATATCAAATTAAATTAAGTCTAAATTAAAAATTGGATAAAATACACTTTACCATCCCAAACTTTACCACCATTGTCACGTCACACCCATTGTGTCACATTGCCCCTGATCTTTAGATTTTGTCTAAGTTTAGTCTAATTGATAACAGATGTGAATTGGAACTGACGGAATCCCTATGTGCCGTTTACGTGAACCTTTTTTGGACATTTATATGTTGCCTCTTGAAGGCGTCTCATGGAATAAAAAAAGTTGGAACACTTTTTCACGTTTTGCACAATTTTAACACAGAGAAACGAAAAAACTCTCAAAAACTTTGCTCCTCTCTTCACATTGTCTTGCACAGGGAACCATGTAATCCTCTTTATGTTGCACTACATTACCTCTATTTATACCATACCAAAATTTAAAAATTAAAAAAATTAAAAAAATCCACAATTATTATCCCCATTGTTTCTACTATTTTCATTATGTTCAGGCGAAAACATAAGATATAAATTATAAAAGTATTTATGGTTTTAATTTCTTATAAAAGCATTTATAATTCTAAGTTCTAACCTTGAAAAAAAAAAATCCACAATTATTATCCCCATTGTTTCTACCATTTTCATTATGTTCAGGCGAAACACAAGATATAAATTATAAAAGTATTTATGGTTCTAAGTTCTTATAAAAGTATTTATGATTCTAAGTTCTAACCTGGAGAAACAAAGTCATCCAAAAAACTCAACGTGTTATAAATCATTTATTTTTCTAAAATAATATCATATATCATTCTCAAATATTTTACCATTTCACCATTGTATATCTAATTTTAAAATGGTAACCATGCAAACTATAGACCATCTTTCCCAGCGCATAAATTTTGCGTAGAATGTTGAATATTGAACTACAAACCAGAAACTAAATGTTCAACTTACCCCAAAATTTCTCACATCCAAAGAATCCCTAAATTTGTCCACAAAGTTCTTACACGCGCAATCTTTCTGTAATAACAGTGAACTTCGCAGTCCATTTTCATAGTAGATCATCTTGGTAGAAAACTCTAATCTGTTTGGCATTCAAAACCTAAACATAAAATTATGCAATCTTTGTTCAATGGCGGAAGAGCCTTCCGATTTTTTTATTCCATTATATGCCCTAAGGGAGCAACCAATAAAATATGAAAGAAAGGTCACACCAACAGCTTATGAGGGCTTCCATCAATCCCAATTCATGTCTATTATCAATTAGACCAAACTGTTGAAAATACTAACGATAAGAAGGCAATGTGACACAATTGAGAGTTGGGTAAAGTGACAATGGTGGTGATGGTGGTAAAGTATATTTTACTCTTAAAATTTTAGATGTAAACAAGAAAACAAATAAATAAAGTATATTTTACTCTTAAAATTTTAGATGTAAACAAGAAAACAAATAAATAAAAACTATAATCACAACTAAAATTATACTTATTCATTTTGATTTATAATTAACTTGATAATTTAAAAAAAAAAACAAAAAATTAATCATTGAGTTTCTTTATATATTTAATATATAAATGAAATTCATTCTATTTTGACTTAAAAGAATTGATATCTAATAGAATGTTTAAAGTAACAATTTTATTATATTTTTTTATTTTTATATATAGTAACTATTGATTGCATGAACCTTGTATGGCCTTTTGCCAAATACTTAGTTTTTTTTATTAATTTTAAATTTGATTGAAGTAATTTTAGAAGGAAAGTATGCAAATCTGGGCAAGGTGTGTGGCATGGGCCCCCTCACAAATACCACGCTTGTATTTGGTTCATGCTCTATGTGTCACAACAAATATATGTAAACTAACAGTTTTAAAAAATTATTATATTTATCTGCAGCTCAATATTTTAACTTGATAATATCTTCACCTGAACACCATTACTAATACTATATTATATAATATATATATATATATATATATATATATCTGTGTGTGTATATATAAGATATGTAACACTCACCGAAATGGTTAAAATTTTAATTTTTTGTTATGGATGGCATGTTGCGTTGACCGAGATACCATTTCAAAGTACATATTATCCCGAGTTCGTAGACTAGTAGCACATTAAAAACGGAGCTACCATTTGAAAGTTACAAGCAAGACAACGTGAGGTCCAAGCTGTCCAAGGAGTGAACCGGAAGGCTAGCCAAAAATCAAGACCAACCGACCGCCGATGCGCCTGAATCTAAGGTTTTTCCGGCAGCGGCGCCGATTGCTGCAAATCCAGATTTCTCCCTATCTTGGCATCCAGTTGCCTCACCGCCAGTCCCATCCGTTCACCCGTTCTTTGATTTACCTGTCCTCCAAAAATCACGGTCAATAGCCACCGGACGCGTCGCCGGCAGTGATGGTTTCCGGTGACCAAGGTGGCTAGTGGGGAAACCGATTTTCGGCGAGTTTCCAGTTGCACCGCCCATCTTCTCTCACTAATTCTGACCCCCTGAACCCAAATCCGATGTCTACTTTCTCCAATTCTTAACAGATTGTGAGAATCGAGGGTCTAAAATCCGAAAGCTTTTCGATAAGATTCCGGCCACCACGGGTTCGATATCCAGAAAGTAAGACCAGATCCATAATCCTTGCTTCACAAGCTTCGATTTGGTGTATCATTTGTAAATTTTGATTATCATTTGTGTTCGTTCTCCTAGGTATCCGTTTGTGAATTACCCGATTAAAATATTAATATATTTGATTTTATGTAATATTGATATTTTAGGTGCACGTGTGAGTAGTGGAGTTAATCCTGTGGAGGATCTTGATTGATATGCGTGCTCAAGGTGAGTAACCCACCTTCAAAATTATTTTCGGGTGTTAAATTAATTATATTTTGGAATATTTTAATATTTGAATGTTTTTATTCTATGTTGATTATGTGAAAAAATGTGAATTAAATTTTGATGCCATTTGAATAAATTGAAATGTATATGTGCATTAAAGCATATTTGATTTTGATAAATTATGGAGATTTTGTTTTTATGGGATCCAATTTTAAAGAAATTGTGAATTTTATTTTATTTGAATTGTTGTTGAATTTAATTGTGAATTTATTTGTGTTAATAAAAATGTATTTATCTATTGATGAATTGTGGGATTTAATTGTATTTTGAATTTTGAGGGATTGAAGAAATCTTATTTTAGATTATTGTTAATTTAATTGATGGATTTATTATGTGTTTGAAAGTGTATATTTATGAGAATTTTTACTATTGTGGATTTTATGAGGTTTAAATGACATATTTGATTCAAATGGGTTTTTGAAGATTTGAGGAAGAAATATTGATTTAAATTATTATGTTTCAAAAATATTTATGCCATTGGAAAATTTGTATATTTAAATTGATGGAATGGAGAGTTTATGGATTTGAAATTGATGGAATTTATGGGATGGATTTATGATGATAATTTTAAAAAGGAATGTGAAAAATTTATGGGTTTAAATGGATAAAATAAATCCGGTGGTATTTTATACAAATATTGATTTTATGATTTACGAGTTTTTAGATGTACCACACACATACTGATGTTCTGTATATATGGATATAATTAGTGCGCACATGGATATAATTAAAGTGCAGGTGGGTGTGAGTAGCGCGCAGGTGACTTATGGGTTGTCCTATGGTTGCCATCGGACCGAGGATCGGCAAGTTGATATCGGCCGTAGCAACCCCCCGCCATGGCCAAGACGCCTGTCTGGCAATGCTCAGGACGCTGGGTACCATTGGCACCATTGGTATATAGTGGATGCATCAAATGGTTTTCACGATATGGTTTTCAAATATGAAATATTTTAAAATCTTGTTTTTAATAAAATGTATTTAACAATATTTTATTATTTATTTATTTAAATTTAAAAGTTTACACAATTTTTATGAAAATGTTTTTACGAATTTATTATTCAAATTGTTTTGGTATTTTGAAATCAATTCTAATATATTATATTTTTTTTCATTTTATTTTATTCTTACCATTTATTTTAAATAGATGTTCTATTTTGATTAAATTATTCCTTTACTTAATTGTTCAATTAATTGATTTATTCTAATTATTTAATTATTTCTTGAATTGTCTTGATATGAGTTCCATTGATATTTTTGTATTATTTGTTTATGATATGTTATTAATCTTTTAGTAATTGTTATAAAAATTTATTTTCATCTCTATTATTATTTTTTTCTGATTTTGGATTCTTAATTTGTTGTGTTTTATTTATAAATTATTTGATTAATTGTTTTCTAAATCTTGGAGCATAAAATATCGGATTTTGTGAAAACGTTTTTAAAAGAGAACATTTCTAACTAAGTGGCTGTGAGGATTTTGAGAGAAAAATTATTTTCAACTATTATTATTAAACCATTTATATATTTATTTATGTAATTATTATTTATTTATTTACTTATTGCTAAATTACTTAATTATTAGTAGTTAGCAGACTGGGTCGTTCATTGGGATGATTAGCATCTCATAGTTTTAAATTTCATTCCCTTAGGCTCAGGTGGTAGACATTGTTCGATCAGGACGAGCTCGACAGTTTGATCGTTCCTAGAAATCCGATAAGTCTTTTTTTCTTCATTTCTTATTGTGTAATTTTCTTTCTATTTTGTTGTATTAATTATCATACTTAGAACTTTATTAACGCTCTGTATACTATGATGGATGTATTATTTAATTGATTATGCACTGATTCTCTGTTATTCATTTGAAGTGCTGCAAATTTATGGAATTAAATTGTAGTAAGGTGGGTGGAATAAGGTGGTGTATATAGAAGTGTGCTTTCACTACATGGAATTTGTGGTAAGTCCAACCCTTAGGGAAGATTCTGTAGGATTTTCCATTAGAGGTTCCGGTAGGATTTTCCTAGAACCAGAGCTTGTTTAGGATTCCGGTAAGGAATATTAGACTGGTCCTAACAGGATAAGGCTCAGGTTAGGACAATCTGATTTTTTTAAAAATCAAGTCCTAAATCTGATTTTTTTTAAAATCAAGTCCTAAATCTGATTTTTTTAAAATCAAGTCCTAAATCTGATTTTTTTTTAAATCAAGTCCTAACTCCTAATTTTTGATTTATTTGGGCTAAGTTTTATCATTTTTTCAATCCAAGTGATAACATCAAAAGTTAAAATTTATATATATATATATATATATATATATATATTATTTTTATTAGGTGATGTCAAGCTTCTTATGTTGATCGATTAGCACTAGATTGCCTGTAATCCACAAGAAAGTTCATCCGAGATTACATGTAATCAAGCAATATAAATTGTATGACGTGGTCCAGTAAAATATTTCTCTCTCTCTCTCTCTCTCTCTCTCTCTCTCTCTCTCTATATATATATATATATATATATATATATAGTTTTGTACACGTCTGCATTATCAAACTCATACATGCATCCCAAATATATTACATATAATCAGATAGCGGATTATATATAATTTAATTTGCATGCGTTTTATAACAAAACTATATCTATATATAAATAAATCTTATGAAAGAATCGTATTCTGTAATTGTAGCTGAAAAGGAAGATGGAAACGCACGTATATCCAAAAGCAAATATATATTACAATTTTTCTTTTTTTTTAATGAAAAAGGAGATTATAAGAAAGATTAGCAACATCAACGTCCAGGAGCTCTTAATCCAATCAGGGCAATCCTCACCCCAGGAAACATAATTGTCAATGTCTAGTAATACTAATTAATTAAGATTTGGTAAGTAATTTATATATACGTACCATCAGCGTGGCAATAGCCACCTCGAAGAACATGAGCAGGATAGTTGCTGAAGTAGTAGCCATCATATTCACTTTGGAAGACTTAGAGAAACTCATTTTGCTCTGCTTATAGTACTTCAGAGGAAGAAGATGAGCTACTAAGCTCTAAGTAGGAAGCAGCCGTGGCATGTAGGAATAAAGTATGTGGTGGTATTTATAGCAAAACTCTTGGAGACCTCTATATCTGGCTGGAGAAAAGTCACACATCTTTATCATTAATATATTTATTACTGATACATATGAATCTTTAGTTTATCAATTCCTGAACAGGACTTGGATTAATCCCTCTTTTTTACAGGAGGTATCTAATACGTATTATGAAATATTGTAAAAATAAAATAAAAGGCAATAGAAATTTAAAGATTTTACTCCATTTTGAATCTCCAAATTTGTGATGACAAGGATTGTTTATATTCTCATTTGTGCATGTAGCATGAGTCCATGACCCTACTAATTAATCTCCAAATAGAATTTTTATTTTTATTTTTATTTTATTATTATTATTATTATTTTTATGACGGCCTTTTTTAACTGTAAAGGTACCAAAAAATTACCCAAACATTGGATACCAAACAAACAATCGAGCCTTAATAAATGGAAGAGTTCATCCAATTTGCCAAGGCAAGATGTGTCTCCTTCCGTATGATGAAAGTTGTCTTTCCATTTTATAAAACAAATCTTAAATATGATGTTGATTTGTCGAGCAAGAACCTGTATTTGAGGCACTAAAAACAAAAAATCATCATGTGACCAAACGGTAGCTTGAGCATTTTGCAGTGACTTTTATATGTGTCGTTATTTTTATTTTAAACAGCTAATTTTGAAAAAATTTGCTCCAATTGCCTTTTTCTGTTGATTTAGGTGCTACGTGTAAAAAGTTAAATTCACTTTTTATATTAAATATTATATTATTTTAATTTAATACATAATAAATTTTTTAATAATATTATAATATTTTAAAATAAAATTTTATAAAAATACAATAAAAATCTCTATAGATAGATGAATATTTATGAAACTATAAAAAATTATTCAATTAAAAATGTTATATATTTATCAATAAATAAATAATTTATTAATTTATCAATAAATAAATATTTATTAATTTAAAAATATGTATATATATATATATATATATATATATATATATAGAGCACGGATCAGTTCGTACCAAAAGAGAGGGATTTTGACACTCGTTTGCTTTTTTCCATTTAATATAACGAAGAGGTGCCAACAACGAAAAATAAAATCAAACAACATTAGAGAGTATTAAATCTCCTTTTAACCAAGTTAAAAAGAATAGTTTGCCACTATTTTATAAGAGAATCAGTTAAGAGGGGACTTAGTTTGCCCGTTTATTCATTAAATAGAGAGAAAAGCAAACGGATGGACCAAAAGAGGTGCCAACGCACATTTCATTAAACGGAGAAAAGCAAACAAACGTCAAAGTCCTCTCCATGTGGTGCGAACTTGTATGCTATATCACTGCTATTTTTACATATATATATATATATACTTATGAGAAATAATTTTTCTAACTATATAATATATATATAAATAAAGAAAAAAATAAATCAAATTTCATTAAATCTACAATTATGAAATTAATCATCACTCGAGCAACAAATAAAGAAAAAATAATAGAGAATTTTAACATACATAAAATATTAAAAATCTACTAATAAAAGTAACCGATAAATGCAAATAACACTTAAATGCAAATAACACTATTGTTAAGTTAGCTAAATGGTTGACCTCTACTTAATTCTTATTTCAAATTTTATTTTATTTTCTTCTACTATTGATACAAAGCAAAAAACTTTAAACGCAAATTTTGAAATAAATTAAATTGAAAAAAAAATTATTAAGTAAATTTTTTTATTATGTATGATAAATGTTTATATATATTATTTATCTTTTAAATTTAATTAAATATTAATTTATATATTCAATGGTCTTAAAAGGATTTTATATATATATATATATATATATATATATATTAAAAAAAAAAAAAAAACAGAGAATATATCAACACATAGCCAAACAGGGGATAAGCCTCTTATAAAGCTTAACTCGTTTTATTTATTCGTTCTTGGAATCCAACAATTAGAGTCAGGATTTATACGTACCTACCTTCAGCTACCATTGAGTCGAGATCAGAAAGGGTGCTAACTGCCGTTAACAGTTTATACAGGTTTATGAAAACAAACTAAGTCAAGCTTAATTATAAGTGATGAAGAAGTAGAAAGCAACATATATTAATTAATTAATTAAAAAGAAAAGAAACAAACCATACCAGTACTAAGGCACCAGGCTTTAATGGAAGTTCCTCCCCCCGGTTATATTCCTGGTCATATATATTTTCATATATTATTTTAGTAATTTAGGAATGAATCATATATTAAATATATTTATATATGTTAATTAGAATAATGGAGTACCTAATTATGACCTTTCCCTCAATTTCTTTACATTCAAAGAATTGGCATCCAGTACTGAATTGTATCACCTTTTCTTTCCACTCTGCAGTCATAATTAAATATTATGGTCAAGTTTTCAACCTACTAACTCCGAGAAGGATCGTCATGTGCTAAAATTATCCTTTCTATTTTTTATTATTATTATTTTTTTCAAATAAAACTTCCACAAGTATCTTTTCAAAAAATAATAATCATAATAAGAAAACAAAAAGTTGGAGAATCGATGGCTAGATGGCCAATAAGCCTCCATCTCTTGGTCTAGAGGGCCCATTAAACCTTGAATTCTGCTTGATACACAACAGAATCAAATTTATGCACCAACATATTACAATTTTTAAGATAATTAACAGTAATGAACTGAGGCTGCTCTCTCTTCTCTCCTTGGATGTCATCTATCTCCTCATCCTTTTATAATTGCTTCTGATTCTAATTTTTGTTCTTAAAATGGACAATATAAAGCTAAATTATTTTCTCCTCTAATAGTTAGATTCCCATTACTAATAAATATATTTGAAAATTTAATAGATCAAGCTTAAATTAAGTTTTTAATATCAGAATTTGTTTTTTTAATTATTGGATCATATCAAAAGTTAAAATTTTAAATTATATTTATTAATCATCAAATATTAATAGAGTTTTTTTTTTAATTATGGTTGTAATGTGTAAATAAACTCATGTTTAATTGTTTTTTTAAAATTTTAAATCATAATATTTAATATAATTTAAAAACTAATAAAAAATTATGATATTATCTAGATTTTAACATCAAATCATTTCAATGCAAGCCCAATTATATATATATATATATATATATATATTTGAAGCTATGCAATTTGAGATAACAAAATTAAATTAAAGTGGAACTTACTATGCCCAATGGCACTAGCAGTTAAGCCCTCGCCTTCTATCACATCTTTGATGGCCGCATGAATATTTGGTCCCATTGCGTCCATCACGCTGTGACTAAATCCTACCACATTCTGTATACATACATACATACATAGGGGTGATTCATTTAATGAATTTAAAATTCCAAATTAATCTCAAAATTAAAAATTGGATATAACCTCTCAAGTTAGATGCAATAAATCTTTACAAGTTGATTAATGAAGTGTGGCTTGTGGATTTAATTATATTTTTACCCTCCTTTTTTTTTTTTCTGTTTCATTTTTGTTTTTGATAAGTTAGGGAGCGGGAAGGGACCTCCTTTGTTTTCCCTAATTAATAAAAGAAATTTTCAATAATAATAATAACAACAACAACCAACCTCTTTGCCTTTAAAATGGTAATAAAAAAAAAATGAGGTCATGGAAATTGCAAACCTCTAATAGAAGTTCCTTCCCTTCAATTTTTTTCCTTGGTAGACCAACTCTTTCACAGAAAAAGGTGGAATTCCACATGATCCGTCTTGCACCAGATTCTCCAATGATCTAAAAACTCTTTGCTCTTCTTTACAGCATTTATTACTTCTGACGGTTCCCCTCGTGGTTTTGATGATAAAATCAAACTACTATTAGGTCTGGACTATAGAAAAATATCTAGTACTCCTGGAGTATTGAGAACTGGGTACTCCAGCCTATAGATTTTTGACATTGGACCATCTATTCCACATCATTCAAGTAAAATTAAACACTGTGAAGTGCTTTTCTTCTCTTCCGCCTTTAATCCCTCTTCTATTTCAAATGCCTCGTCAACTTCATCAAACCAAACTCCCAAAAAAAAACTGTGTTAAACGGCGAAGAACTCGGTTAAGCATTTTTCCAGCATCAGATTTGCATAGCAAACCAACAAAATACATTTAAACTCTTCCATTTTTTGGTTTTGATTAACTAAATCTTCCAATAAAAAATCCCCCGTAACCCAAAATTTTAAATAATCTTGAAAAGGGCATTACAAACCAAAATTTTAATAAGGTGCTCAGATGTTTTCATGCTTGTACAAATGAAATAAGCAAACCAATTTCACCAAAAATCGCAACTCAGAAAAAAAATGAAAAATAAAAAAATGAAACTTGGTTGAGGGAGGATTCCAGCAGTGGCTTGGAGGGTGTGACCATATTATTGTCCACACTCGGATGTGTAGGAATAGAACTTTGATATTTTTGTGTCAGAGTGTTCCCTGTGATTTTAGCTTGAAAAATGAAGACCGAGTTAGATCTGTCTTTTCAAAGAAGGGAGATGAGGGTGGGAAGAGGAAGAAAACCGTTTTGTTGGTGTTTAATTTTACGTGGTTGATATGTAATTAGATGTCCAAATGTCAAAAACCTATGAGCAGGAGTACCTATTTCTAAATACTCCGGGAGTACTAAATATTTCCTTCATTAGTAATTCGATGGTTGGGTTTTGGAAATATTAATTAGAAAATGTGCTCCCTTAGTACTCTTTTTCCCATTGGGAGTTTGAGTTTTCCTTATTGGGATTTTTATTCCAACAGGTTTTAATGAAGGCTAGGGACGTCTTGGTCAAAGGATTTTTTTTTTTTTTTTCCCTTGTTGTTAGAGGTGCCAACTTAATTGAAATGTCATTTTTCCCTTCCTTTTTCAAGTAATCTATATCAAATTATTTATTAATTATTTTGTGTGTGAGTATATATATATATATATATATTTATATATTTATTATATATTTGTAAATTGGAGAATAAATTATCAGTTAATATATATACATGATACGTACAATATTAAGATAAGAGTTTAAGGCATTTCTAGTATATGTTTGGCAAAAATCTCAAGAAAAAATATTAAAAAAGAAATGTATCTATTAGGCATTATTCATGTGTTTTTGTCTTCGTTTTACAGGATTAATATATATATATATATATATATATATATATATATATGTAAATTGGTGAATAAATTATCTGTTAATATATACATGATACATACAATATTAAAATAGGAGTTTAAGGCATTTATAGTATATCTCTTTGGCAAAAATCTCAAGGAAAAATATTAAAAAAGAAATGTATCTGTTAGGCATTATTCATGTGTTTTTGTCTTTATTTTACCGGATTAATATTTTAAAAAAATTCAATAACTGGGTTTAAAAGTTATTAAATCTACTCTCTCTTATCCAAAAAAAATATAATGCTAGGATCCTGAAAATATAGTGTTAAATTGTTGTTAATTAATCTATATATGATTACAGCTGTTAATTGATTAATTATTTAAAGCATTCACAAAAGCTTGATCCTATAGAATAGCGGGTAAGAGAGGAAAATGCAAATTAAGCTTAGCTACAAGAATAAGAAATGTGAAGAATAATTGATATGAGAAATTTTTCCCACCGTTTTATTTATTGTGATTCTTTTGCTGCCGATTAATTGCTATGAACACAAGGAATAGATTTTCATGTGAATTAATCTAACTCATACCTGGCTACTAAGGCAAAGAATATATCTTGTTGTACTGTTTGTTTTTTTTTTTTTTTTTTTTTCCTTCTTTTCTCTCTCTTGAAATAAGGAAAATTTCCGTAGTTGCCGTTGTTCTTTAATTATTCTAATTAGTTGCATATTTTTTTAAATAATATTGAGAGTACGGAATTTGAATTCGGAATCTTTTTCTAATAAAGTAGTGGTTTACCACTAGATTGTCCTCATTGTTTGGAACAATTACTAAATTTTTTTAGTAAATTATTATGAGGTATAGATAGGTGATACAATTGATATAGTTATAGAGTAGTAAACTCGGATAATACCAAACTCACAAGATTCCAAATTACAGAAATACAAAAGAGAAGAAGAAAAATTGATTCAAATTGATCTGACAATTAATTTTAGGTTAAATAAAATAAAATTGAAAATGAATATAGACAGAACATAAATTTTCAAAGGACTAATAAAAAAAAAGTTGTTTAAGAATGCTTTTGCCATAAATATTATTATCTTTTTAAATTTTTTTTCTGATATTTTCAAAAAGATAAATCTAAAGTGATTAAATGTTTTTACCAAAATTTTGGTATCCATGATTTGGCAAATTTTAAATCATTTATCTATCTATGTATATAAGGAAATATCAATTTAACATATTAAAAAACTACCACATAATTGGTTATAAAAATTTTGGTAAAAAAATTTGGTACCTGTAGCATTACTCTTTTTAAAAATATTTTACTATTAAAAATATGAAGTTAACTGGTTAGAGAACTAATAAGTCTGATAAAATACCATACGATCTATTAACATGGTACAAACCAGCTTGATAATTTACAAGTTTGGATCTATGATATTGAATTGGATTCGTAGCAATATCACTCGATAAGATCCATTAAAAATATGAGTGATAACAGATGAAACCCATTGGAAACCGTTAGACTCGTTAATATAGGATAGTTTTGTAATTTTATATTACACTAATAATTTTATCCTAAAATTGATTTTATATGAAATTTTAAATAGTGATGTATGGTTCTAGATTTATTATTTTCTAATTGTCATATTGGATTTTAAATATTAGTTTGGTTTGTAATTTTTGAATATTTTAAATTGACATATTCCTTGACTACAAATAATGTTTAATATTAATTTAATTTGTAATATTTTGAATTGACAATTATTAATGGATGTGAAATTTTAATTTGTGTATACTTTTCTTTCTTTTTCTTTGTTTTTTTTCTTTTTTAACATTATTAAAACGACATATTGCCAGACCTAAAAAAAAATTTATACCCACTAAGAAAAGTATACATCATTCGAATTAATATCGAACGTGGACCACTTAATTAATTTATATATATATATATATATTGCTGAAAAAGTGGAATTTATATATATGCCTACCAGGAAAAGTACACATCATTCGAATTAATATTGGGCTTGGACCACTATATAACATTGTCCCTAACACTTTATAATTTATCTTTTAATTAAAAGAAAACAAAATTTTGATCTAGCTGTATATACCGAGTGAACTAACCTTATTTGACCATTCGTATTCAATTATTTGGCATCCAATAATGAATATTCCAAGTTATCACAGATTAATTCATATAAATATTGCAAATATCATTTCAGCCTTTTAGAAATCTATAAAGAATAATAGTATTATTATTAAATTGTAATTAACATTAATTCCCATGGTGTATTGTTAATATATAAATAAATAATTAGTAAATTTCCAAACAATTTCTGATTTATGTCAGTTTAAACATAAATAACACATTTAAGAAAAAAAAAAAAAAGAATTAGCAAATTTATTAGATGCCTTGTTTTATATGCTCATCAAGTGATCCGATAGGTTGATCAAATTAACAATTGATAAAGGGACATATATAACAGATCATACTTTGAAATAATAATATCAAGAAGAAGAAAAAAATATCACAGATTTGCTACAACTTTCAATGTGACAAGTAGAAATGAGAAAATCTTTACGAGAGGTATATCCTACTCACACTGATTTGTGTGTGGAATTCACATGTTGATCCCCATCTATATGTATGTGAGTAGTGCGTTTCATATACCTGTCCCACTGAAGAAGTTTTCCAATAGATCATATAATCAAACAAAATCAAGAAGAGTGTCCCTTACGAAGCATGTCTAAAAGCATATCTAGTCCGTGATGCGTGTCACGAGTCTTCATGCCGTGCAACAAACCTACCAAATTGGTTAACTTTCAGTGGTAATTAACAACTTTTGTTTAGATAATCAAATAGGGAATTAGCCTCTTATAAAGTTTAACTTATTTTGTTTGTTGGCTATTAGAATCCAACAATTAGAGTCAGAATTATACGTACGTACCTTCAGCTACCAATGGGTAGAGATCAAAAAGGGTGCTCACTGTCTTTAAGAGTTTCTACAGGTTTATGAAAACAAAATAATGTCCAGCTCAATTATAAGTGATGGAAAAGTAGAAAGTAAATAGACAAATAAATATAAATAAAAATAAAAGTGAAAAGAAGCATGAACCATACCAGTACTACATCACCAGGCTTTAATGGTAGTTCCTCCACCCCGGTTATATTCCTAGTCATATATTGTCATATATTATTCTAGTAATTTAGTAATGACTCATCTATAAAATATATTTATATATGTTAATTAGAATAATGGTGTACCTAATAAAAAGTTTTCCCTCAATTTCTTCACATTCAAAGAATCTGCAACCAGTAGAGAATGGTATCTCGATTTTTTTCCACTCTGCATTCATAATTAAATGTTATGGCTAAATGTTCAGCCTATTAACTCTAAAGAGTACTGATTTGGTGCTGAATTTCTCCTTAATAATTTTTTTTTTTTTTTTTTTTTTTTTGTAAATAAAACTTCCACAAAGACCTTCTCAAAACATCATAATAATAATAATAAAACTCGGAGTCAAGGGCTAAAGGGTCAATCAGCCTCCATCTCTTGGACTAGACGGTCCATTTAATTTTTTTTCTACTTAATACTCGTTAGAATCAATTTTATGCACCAACAAATTACAAATTTTATAATAATCAATAGTAAGAGCAAATGCGATGGCTCTCTAGGATGCCAACTTTTACCTGCTACATAAAAAATATTGAAATTTATTAAAAAATAAATCTCTTTATGTTTCAATTTAAATATTTTGTTAAACTAATATGGCAAAAGAATAAATGAATAAACACTATAAAAGCATCTTCAATAGTTTTATTTATTTCTATATTTTTTTATCACATTAGAAAAATAGATAGTTATTCAAAAAAATATTTCTAATGGATTTTTCTAAACAACTTATCAAGTTGATGTAACAAAAAATAATAATAATAAACACTATTAAGGTGAGAGCATCTATAATAGTTTGTCTATTGCCAGATTTTGTTTACCACATCAGAAAATTTGATATGCACTATAAAAACATTGTCAATAGATCTATTTAAACATCTTGTCAAGTTCATGTGAAAAAAAATTGTCAAACATCATGAAGTTTTCATAAAAGCAAAATTTTAAAAAAAAAAATCAATTTTTTAAAAAAATTAATAAAATATATGTCACATATATTATTATTGGAGAATAATTTTAAAATAGATTGTACATTTATGACACATAAATTTAGATGATGTCAATTTTAATACTACATAATCACCAATTTATATTTACAATTGAAGATGTCCTAACCCTCTACTTATAAATGGTTTATTAGACATTCTCATATTTCTTTAAAAAACAAAATTTTTCTTGAAAAAGTTTTTTTTTTCAAATAAATTATAAAATATTTAATTAATTAATAGTTATAAATAATTTTTATATATATTTTCATTGAAAAATAATTTTAAAATTAATTGTACATTTATACTACTTAAATTTAGAAAATATCAATTTCTATGTCGCATATGCTGTAATCTACATTTATTATTGGTGATGCTCTAAAAATATTATTTATTTTAAATGGACTGTTAAATTATATAACTTAGTAAAACAATATTTATCACGAATATAATCTTTTTTTAAATGAAAAAATAAATTCATCGATATTATATATTATTGTTATCTTATTTATGGGAAAAATAAATTTGTGCATCATTAATTGATTGAAATTTAAATAAATCTACTGACATTTTATTAAATTAATATTTATGTGACATAGATTGAAAACCTTTTCAACTTTTATACCACATAGATTATAATTCATATAACTATTAGAGCATATCTAATAAAATATCTATTGGTTTTACACATCTTAAAAAATCTATACCACATCAGATTGACAGACAACATTTTTAATAAAATATTCTCTAACAATGCTATGCAAAAGGTTTATTAAAATGGGATGATAACAAATATATATATATATATATAAGTTGTCTAACAGATTATTTTTTTATAAAAAATTTGTTAGACAGTTTGAGTCATTAATTAATATTTTCTCTCTCCTCTCTCTTTATCAATTTACAATCATTTCTCTTCCCTCTCACAAATTCATTTTATTTAAAATTCTAAACATGATCCATTGAAGAAGAAATTTTAAATAAACATTATCTTTTGATAAGTTCTGTATTATCCAAATTTTAATATCCTTCAAATTTTTTACTATATAAATTTCATCGGACAGAATTATTGAAAATGTTTTTAGAGATGCTCTAATCAACCTAGGCTAGTGTCGCTTCTCTAGGTGGATGAATTCAATCTCCCTCATCCTTTATTTGTTTCTTCTAATTCTAATTCTTGGTCTTAAAATGACACTAATGAAGCTAAATAATTTTCTCCTTTAATAGTTAGACTTCAATTACTGACATATATATATATATATATATTTGAAGATTTAACAATAAATATATATTTATATACATGTATATTTGAAGCTATGGAATTTGGGATAACAAAATTAAATTAAAGTGGAAGTTACCCAGATGCCCAATGGCACTAGCAGTCAAGTCCTCGTCTTCTGCCACACCTGTAATGACCGCATGAATATTTGGTCCCATTGCATCCATCGCGCGGTGAATAAATCCTGCCACATTCTGTATACATAGATGTGAATTACCAAAAAAATAAAGGAATCATGCATAGAGGTGATTAAGTTAATGAATTTAAAATTCAAAATCAATCTCAAAATTAAAGATTGAATATAAGCTCTCAAGTAGGATGCAATAAATCTTGACTAGTTGATTAATGACGTATGTGGCTTGTTGATTTAATTATATTTTAACCCGATTTTTTTTATTTTTGATAAATTGAGAAACAGGAATGTCATCATCAATAAAATTTAAAAATTATCTCTAATCATCGTTGTCAATTTGATTATCTCAAAGACTTCCTTTGTTTTCCCTTATGAACAAAAGAAATTTTCATAATATTAATAATAACCAACCTCTTTGCCATCAAAATGGTCATAAAACATGAGGTCATGGAAATGACAATCCACTGATAGAAGTTCCTCCACTTTTTCTTTGTCCTTGTCATTGATGGCCTTGTAAAATTCTTGGATCAACTCTTTCACGGAAAGAGGTGGAGATATAGGTGGAATTGCAGATGATCCATCTTCATTGCACCAAATTCTCCAAAGATTTAAAAATTCTTTGCTCTTTCTCCCAATATTTATTACTTCTGATGGTTTCCTTCGTGATCTTGATGACAAAAACAAACTACTATTGGGTCTAGACTTTTGCTGATAATTCAATGGTTGGGATTTGGAAATATTTGAAAATGCGTTCAAGCTCTTCTTCGAGATAAAGCTAGGTCCTATAGAAAAGTGGGTAAGAGAGGCCATTGCAAATTAAGCTTAGCTACAACAACAAGAATTGTGAAGAATGATTGATATGGGAAATTTTTCCCACCATTTTATTTATTGTGATTTCTTTTTCTGCCGATTAATTGCTATGGACGCAAGGAATAGGTTTTCATGGAAATTAAAAGCTAACTTATACCTGGCTACTAAGTCAAGAATATATCTTGTTGTACTGTTCTTTTTTTCTGAGAGAAGCAAAATTTTTGTAGTTGTCGTTTTTCTTTTAGTTATTCTAATTAATCGTAAGTTATAATATATTATCTATAGGAACTATTCTAAGTTGGAAGCTTTGTAATAGATATCTAAATAATAAAACATATCAAAAGTGTTCGGAACAAGTACTAAAATTCCATAAAATAAAAAAAATTCGTTATGAGGTATATAGATGATATAATTGATATAGTTGTAGGGTAGTGAACTCAAATAATCATGAACTCACAAAATTTCAAATCACAGAAATACAAAAAGAGAAAAGAAAATTTGATTCAAATTGATCTTATAATTACTTTTAGGTTCAATTGAAAACGAATACAAACAGAGCATAAATTTTTAAAAGACTAATAAAAAGCTGTTTGAGGATGCTTTTGCAGAAAACATTTTTCATGGCTTAAAATATCCGAAATTTTTATTATTTTTTTAAGAAATTAAAATAAAATTTAGGTTCCAAATGGAAATAGATAGAATTTCTATAATATCCATTGAAATTTCAAATAAAATTTCTATAATATCCATTGAACTCAAATAGAATTTCTATAATATCCAGAGTATAAATCTTTGGACATTTGGGTGAAATTTCAATGGATATTATAGAAATTTCAGAAATTTCACCAAAATATTCATGGAAATTTCCATAAAAATATCCACATCAAATCCTTAACAATTTGGTTAAAAAATCTATAATTTTCATGGAAATTTCGAAAATATCCATGGAATTTTTTTTTAAATTCATAAATATTATTGATGTTTAGTAAATTTTTTTTATCAAATTAACTTCATTGATAATTTTTTTACCCTTTAATTATCTTTTAAACTTTTAATGATATAAGCAAAATAAAATGAATTAAATTGAATAATATTAATAAGTTCTACTTATTGAATATCGATAAAGCAAAAATACAAAGATTGTGGATTATATTTTTGAATCTGGAAAGTCTTGTTACTGGAAATATCTGTTTTACAAATGTGGGTAAATAGATGATGAAACATATACATAGCGATATCACAACAAGAAGAAAATTCGATTTTTATGAATTTTGAATCAATGAGAGTTAGAAGTCATTTTCATAACCATTATTCAATGGATATTTATAGAATGTCATCAAGTATTAACTCATGAATACCATCTCAAACTCAACCATCAGATAATAGTATTTATGCATATAATCAACCAATAATGGAATATCTATATAGTTAACATATTAATAATTATATATAAAATTATCAAGGAGATACATCTTTTCATAACTATTTTTCACATTTCACATCTCAAAATCAAAATAAGGAAGAAACTGACTATTTTCAATCACTTAGAAATTCTGTGTGTTATTAAAATGACATTTATGTACTACAATGTAATTGTAATAATCGTTTTATATATTTTAGTTAATAAATAATTTTATCATATATGTATTTTTTGACATATTTTTATTAATAATAATTTATCTATAGTCTTTAATGCTTATTATAACTCAGTTCACTAGAAGAATATAATATCTATTCAATATTTTAGCAAGTTTTATAATCAATTTGATAATTTATGGATTAAATAAACTAATTCTAAAGTTTCAATAAATATTTCTATTTTTTAAAATAATTTTTTATTATTTTTTATAATTTTTTATCGATATTGATATTTTCATGAAAATTTCCATATTTTAAATTCTTGATAGTTCTATCGATACCAATTTTTTAAACCTTGACATTTTTATCTATATTCTCGAATGGTATTTTTCCCAATCTCTTCAAAAGTATTTTACTCCTAAAATCCTTTAGCTATTACTTCTTGGACAATTAAGTCCAATTATGTATTTTAATAAATAAATTTGATGAAAATTTTTATTGGTAAATTTGATGAAATTCAACTTGAAAAATTCATATCAGTATATTTGAAAACTGTTTTATCCTACTAATTAATATTGCTTTTGGACAGCATGTACGACAAAACAAGGTAAAATTGCATGATTAAGCTAAATTGATAAAAACGCCTTACTTCAGAAGGCAATATGAGGAATTTTATAGTTTTTGAGGTTAAATGTAAAAGGTTGAATAGTTTAAAAGGGGATAAAATATAGTTACCATGAAGTAGTCCATTAGCTTATGAAGTTTAATAGTAGTTAATATTAATATTTTTAATATTTTGACGAACAAATTAAATAGAAAATGCAATGTATAATACATTTTATTACTAATTAATTTTAAAATTATACAGAAAAAATGAAGCAAAAACCAATTTAGAGGACGAGTCAATCAAATCCCCTGTAACGTCTAAGCTATTAGGCATGTAAAGGTGTATCAAATTAAGCTCGGATTGTCAATGACAGAGAAAACAAATGCCCACTTTTGTTGTCGTTGTCTGATCTAAACGACAATACAATTTTGTCGTCATATTGCAAATGAACCACGCAAACCTTGTTGTCGTTTTTATCCATTCGACATTTGATGGTGCCGTTTGATTCAAGTTGATGTGAAACTTACGACTGGGGGGGGGGGGGGGGGGGGGGGGGGGGGGGGGGGGTGGGCCAGCTGGCTCATTTCTTCACTTTTAGCATTGAAATGATGTCGTTTCGGCTGTTAGCGTTTGCTTGCTTGCAATTCCTCGTCATGAACCCAATCTAGCCCATCCATCCCTTTAGGCAACAAATTCAGCCCAAGCTCTATGCAACAAGCTGGACTCCAGACCAAAGTTTTTGTTACCAAGAAAAGAATTAATTAATTTATTTATTTTTAGACATATAATAAATAAATAATAATAATGCTAATGGGTTCCCTAAAGTCTAATAAACTGTTTAGCAAGTAATGAAATGTGATTATTTAATTAGTTTGTTTACACTTATATTATCTCTTCAAAAGTTCACTTCTTAATATTAATATTTTAACCAATAACAATAACACCTCACTTATTTAGTAAATTTTTTTCTACGCCTAGCATTTCTCTACAATAAGTTAGGGGAGGATAGGAGATCTTTTTAAATACATAATGCTAGAAGCATTTTATCCACCCAAAAAAAAAAAAAAAGCTAGAGATATAAAAAAAAAAAAAAAAAATTATCAAGGTGTTTACCGAATGAAAATCTAACTTATATTAATTTGCTAAACAATCTAGAAGACTTATCAGTAAATTAGTATTACTTTTTTTTAGCTCTTAATTGAGTATGTGTTAACATCCATGGTCATTATTTACTGAAAAATATAGTTGTGGTCACTGATTATTTCTATATGAGTGTTGACTGAAGAATTTTTTGCTTTCTCACATGAGGGTGAAGAAATTTTTTTCTTTTATTTACACTGTTAGAGTTAGTGACCCGAATTTCTTGTTGACCCGACCCGAAAAGCTCGCAGTGCGACCCATTTGGTGAAACTAATTTTGGAGAAAAATTTGGGGCTCTGTGGTGGAAGCGGAGGTTTCGGGCCGATAGGCCCGAGACCGTAGCCCACTACTTAGCCCGACGGGGGTGCGGGGGTAGCCTCCCCGCAGTACGGACCTGTTTAATTTTAGGGTTTCTTCAGTACAATATAAATATATTTTTTATGCTTTTGGGGGTTTGACGGCTGTAATTGGGGTTTCAGAGTATCGCGAAATCTAGCTCACCTTTGTACCAATTTTTCGATATTTGATTTGCTTTTCCCTTCCCGTGATTTTTTCCGTCAAGGGTTTCCACGTAAATTGTGTGTTTGTTCTTCGCTTTCTTTATTTCCGTTGCTAGTTATTTTTCTCCCAATTCCGTAACATACACCACTGCAAAAGCTCTACAAATATTAAAATGAGGTTAAATTACTTAAATAAAGCTGCTCAAAAATATTTTCCACTTTCTGACTTTTTATTTTATTTCCGACATATATCCAAAATTTTATTTGTCAAAACATTTTATTCATTTCAAAGCTTTTTTCTTCACCTTTTAGAGATTTATCAGGAAAGGTCAACGTGCAACATAATTTTCTTTTTCTATTTCTATTTTTATATTTTGTGACCTATATATGTCTTGAATATTGGCAAAGCTACAGTTGTTTTCCGAAAAAAGTAAAAAAAGTAAAAGTCTTTGTGTTTTAAAAAAGCTACCAAACAGTCTTATAGATGATGGGTCCTTGGTGATTATCGACCAGCCTTAGCTACCAGACCTACAAATGAAATTGACTGATGGATGGTGATTTTTGAGGGGGAAAGGAAAACATATATAATAAGCGCTTGCAATAATAATAATAATAGAACTAAAATATATTATATTTAATTTTAGAAGATTCTTTTTTAGAACCAAAATTTATTATTTTGCTATCGTTTGCATGGTGACTAACAGTGATAAATAAGAAAATTCATTACTATGCATCCACATATTTTAATTTTAAAATTTAAAATTTTTACTTCTTTAATATAGCTCTAAAATGTCTACAACTTCGCTGATCTTTCTAATTTATTTTTAGTTGTTACCATTTCCTTTTAGTTCTTGGTCAGTTAGTTACCCACCAGCAAAATTGATCGTCAATGCTATCCACTAACCAATCAATAGACAATTATAATGGCATCATGAGTATAAACAAATAAAAAAACAAAAAGACATTTACAAGAGAATTGAAGAAATTAAAAGGAATGATAAATTAATGTGATTGATGGGAATTAAAAAGAGTTCAATTTTTTGGTAATTTAATTACATTATGTTAAAAAATTAGCAACAAAATTTAAATATTATTAATTTTTGTAAAAATTATTGTTGGTTTGTGATTTAACATCTCAATTTCATGTGGTTTATTAACTTTTCTTTTCTTTTTCTTTTTTCTTTTTTTTTAATTTCGTAAATATATAGTATTTAAGAATGGTATTTTTTTGGGTATATCAAATCCTTTTTCCAAGAGAGAGAGATCAAATTAAATTGTTGGAAAGGAAGATGAGATATTCACCAATATATATATATGAAAAGAAAGATGAGATTCCCCAAAGAGAAAAAAAATAAAAAATAAAGATTACTATTTTCCTTTGTATTCATTGCCTAATTGTTATTCTTTTCGTTTCTTTTTCTCGCAGTACGTGGCTGCCCATGGACCTGTAATTAGGAAGTCACTGATCACATGTGATGTTCAGGGGAAGAAAAAGTAAGAAAAAAAGAAGTTAAAATATTTCTATGAAAATTAATAAAAAGAATAAAGAAACCTTAGATAGTACGGATTATTAAAGTTCCTCTAGTTCTTCTTCTTATCTTCATATTCTTTTCTATCTCTTATATATTTATTTTTGTTTCGTTTCTGCTGCTAATAATTTATGGTGAATAGAATTCTTATAAGTATTTCCGATGAGGATGAGAATGAGAATGTGAAGTCTAAAGATAAGCTTGTTATATAACTAATATGAATAATATTTAAAAAATTATTCTTTAATAATATTATTTAAAATGAATATCAAAATGACATGTGATACATCTTATTAAGATAAATATTATTTTTAAAAGTTCTGCTAGATATTGTAAAGTTTATTATAAAAAAAAAAAATTAAAGTCTTCATTAAGGTTAATTTACCCAATTTAATTGCAAGCCTACTAGATGAATATTGTCCATTTACCAAATCAACATTATTGATGCAATTTGGCAATGACAAATGACAATGACTACAGCTTTTCAAATAATTAAGGACGCGAATTGCAAGTTAAATTGATATTCAATTTGACATGCAATTATTGATAACAAATTACATAATCTACCAAATTAAATTTTCATTAAATCATTTGGTAACAATTGTTTAAAGAAAAAGGTAAACAATTGTTAGTGTTATTTTATGTTGTCATTAAAATTATAAATATTCATATTTTCGCATTTATATGTTGAGGTGATGCATAAGGTTGTTCTTTGTTTTACTAGTGGAATTCTTGTTCTTTTTTAAAAGAAAAAGACATGATTTGCACGTGACGTGGGACATGGCATTATACTTTTTCATTTTCCTTTTTCATTATTATCATTATTATTATTATTATTATTATTATTTTTTAGTAATTCCACTTTTCTTAGCTGATAAGTAGAGAAGGTCTGACTTGCCATATGTATGCATGAGGCAGAATATTTTCGAAGTACACTGGCTTTAACTGGGAGGATATTATATGGAGAGGATTCCCGTAGAAAGGGATTTGACAAATCATCTTAACTTTTTTTTTATTTTTCATATTTAATAGTCAATAAATGTTTCTTTATAATAAATTAGTCATTAGAAAAATCAATTTCTATAAGTTAACCTATTGAGTATAAAATTGTTTTCAACAAGTGGATGAACCTCATCCAACAGCTAGAATAATTTATCACAAAAGTTCATCAAGTCAATTTGTTGAGAGAATTGGGGCATGAATATGTAATAATATATATATACATATGGAAATATTAAAAAATATACATAATATATATGGGACAGTGTCCTCTACAAAAATATTCGATTCTAATATTTTTATCAAATTTATTTATTAAATGATATGGTTGATGATATATTAATTTTTAATTATTTTTTAATTTATTTATTAATTATTTATTAATTAATTTATCAATTTAAAAATTTATTATTTTTATATTTAAATTATATGAATATGTCAATTAATAATATTTTAACACGTGTCATTTAATAAATAAATTTGATAAATTTTTAATACATGTTGCATTGCACTGTATTTAATATATGTTCAGTTTTAACAAATACTATATATTTTAGTACTGAATAGCCATATCAAACTGTATAAATTATGTGCTGAAAAAAAAAAAATGGGTGCATAAAATGATTTGTCCAATACTGTAGTGCATGGAATACTCCACCATATATATATATATATCTATGATTGTATTTATATGCAAATAATTTTATACTCAAATGAAATGATAGCAGGTGAAGTGTTCAATTTGCAAAAAAAAAAAAAAAAAATTAGTGGAATTATAATTCCCACTTGAGGTGGGTTGAAATTATTGAAACAAGGAAGTTAATTGAACTTCAAGGATGCATTAATGTAGCATTCAACTATTGCTGTTGACTAAGGGCATTACCTTGTGGAGGAAAACAAGTCTGTTCCTTAACCAACATTAATTCCTTCCCCAACTAGCTAGGTTTCACTGAATGTATCACATATACTTTGAAACTATGTATATCATGAAAACTACTACTTGAAATAAGTAAAATACAAGCTTTTATTAATCAATTAATGTTCTTATTGTCGGCAGACCCTTTTGGATTCTTTTTTAGTTTTTCGGATAAGAAATTAATGAGAATATTATTAAAAGCAAAAATGATGATTAGAATGTATAGCAATTAGTCATACACCACCTAGCTGGATGGAAACCAAACAACAACCAACAGACCACAACAATGCAACAAACTGCCCAATCTAGTACCACTACTACTCAATGTTGTCCCATCCAAATCCCCAAAATGATGCTTAACTTAATTAGTTCTAGTTCCTTCTTCTGTTAAGCAATCTTTTGCTCTTTGCATTTTGGGAAATGACTGCATTTCACGCAACTTAAATGAAAAATCTTAAAATTTATTGCAAATTGCTTTTGTCAACTCTTTTTCCTTCTCGTAACCAAAACTAATTATCTTATTTTGGGAAGTCTTCTATAATGAATATTTAGAAATTAGAATTGCCAATTTTAAATTTCAAACACTAATTATTATATAGGTGTTGCTACAAAAAGAATTAATTACATTTTAGTATACTCTAATTTTAAAATTAAACTAATTTTAAAATTTTACAATTTAAGTCCTTAATTTTAAAATTCATCATATTGAGACCTCTTTTTTTGATTTGATGCACACTGAGCTTTCTATAAATTTAATAGTTATGGTTTTAACCTCTAATTGCAATTAGGGAGTATGGGCCGCAACCTTTATAAACGGAATTGTGATGTTTTAAACTTTGTTAAGTGAAACATCAAGAACATACTCCTTTTTTGATTGATAATGAAGAATTTGTTAATAGCTGGATTAATGTGAAATAAAAAATAGAAGGTCTAATGTGGGTGAGTTTTATAAACAATGGCCGAAATTGCACTATAAAATATAAAGTGCAATTACCTTAAAAAAAAAAAAAATGTTCATCTCCATAGTGATAATCACTGGTGATATGGCAGCTAACGTGATAGTGTAATCTCTTGTAAATGGGTTCCTTTTCTTATATAAGGTTTGTTTCAAAAATTCAGAAGAGATTTAAATAAAAGTTAAACAAATTTAAATAAAAGTTAAACAATTATGTAAACCATTTTATTGGTGGTGATCACTCTATGGTGATGAAAAGCAATGCACAAAGTAACCATCGTCGTCACTATTGGAAGATCAAAGATGCATATGTATGGTTTGCTTAATTTCCTTTTGCCTTTTCGGTAAAATGCTTATCATTAAAAAAATTTCCTTCGCTTTAGAATTTAATTGTCAATGCCTTGATTATAATTTAAGATATCTTTTTTATTTTTGGGCAAAAAATATCGTCTTTTATTTCATATATATAGTTATCCGCTTTTATTCCATCTTGATGTATACTCACTGGCGGTGACTGGAGAATAAGTTTGTTGTGGATAAATTCTAAATATTATATAATTTGAGTAGAAGATAGAAATTATTTTTTAGTATAGACTTCATAACTTCAAGAAGCTTCAATAAATGTCGTATAATAATCCACTCAAAAAAAAATAAAAAAAATTTGTGTCATATAATAAGTTGAAATATTCACTAATTTAAGATTATTTTTAATGGTGATCAGCGAAAAATTATATGACTAAAAGAATTTCAAAATATATATATAATATTTCCTTATAATCTTATATACATTTATTAATACAGGTCCACTATATACTCTTATATATACCTATCTACAGTAGTGGAGTTACATAACATATTATGATGGACATCGTTCATTTATATCCAATAATAAATCGGATATAATCATGTAACTAAGCGAAACTAACCATAATATGCAAATGCAACTCTACATATAATAATTCTTAAAAAATAAATAACTTCCCCTTCATAATTATCCATATGCACATAAAAATTTCCATTAAATTCTTTATTTCTACTTGTAATAGTTGTTCTGATTGATCTCAGTTTCTCAACAATAAAAGTTCATCAGAACAGCGAAAACTTCTAATTTTTTCGATCGAAGTCTATCTCCCAATAAGAATCCTTAACCACAATTTAATCTTAAAAAAAGAAAAAAAAAAAAAGATTTTAAAGCAAAAAATGTATATGGTTCTTCATGGATGGCGTTGAAAGCACAGTGGTGGCCCTCACTATAGAAATGGCTCTAAAATTTGGGTAAAGAGGTATTGGGTGTCTTTGTTAGGCCATTGGCTTTTAGGCATATTGACAAATTCCTCCATGAACGTAGAAAAGGAGAGAACAAAGTACCGACTCTCTCCCAACCCATACGTGGGACATTACTTGAGAAAAAGGGCCCTATCTCTTAGGTGTCTCTCACTTTAATTCGATTGAATAGTGCTATCAAATGAGTTAAGGAGAGCTAGAAAAACTCAACACTCAATTCTTACTAATAGCTGTCCTTTTTCCACTTTTTTTTTTTTTTTCCTTCCACACAAAGTTTAGCCACCCTGTATAATATTTACATAGTTTTCAAGGTCAATAACACTAGAATTATCAAAATGTTTTATCAAATGATCTACTAAATAATACGGTAACATTTAATTGATTTATTTATTAATTCATTTATAAATTTACTTTTCTAAATTTTAATTATAAAAATATTCTAAGCAATAACATATATAAATAAATTTGATCAACATTTTAATATATAGAATATTACTGTTTCAAAATTAAATATATAATTAGTGTCTAATGACATGTAATTTTTTATAACATAATTAATAAATTATATCTAAGTGAACATAATCCATTATAACATGACTATAAATTTATATATGGATCAATATCTTCAATCACATTTTCATATTCCAATTCATATTCTACCACTATATAATGTTACCTAACCTAAAAAAAACTTTTATAATTTGGAAAGAAAACAGGAAAATTGAATAGTGATCCTAATCCATGATATTTTATGTAGTAAAATAAAAAAGATCCAAAGTGATTTTTTTTTTTTTTAATTGCAAATTAGATAAGTGACAGTAATTGTGGTTGGGGAATCACTTGTCCCCACCATCCCATACTAGCTTATCTCATCCATGGGCCATACAATCTCCTAATAGATATCCCACTTGTTTCCATTTCAAAATCAATGGACATCTTTGAGAGACCCACACTAACGAGAGATCGTTTTCTTTATGTCTTCTCTTCTGTTTGTATGTTTTTTTCATTTCTAAAATTCCCTTCATTGTCTTCTTGACCCTTCTTCCATGTAGATTCTTCACCACGACAAAAAAATTCATCAAATTAAACCCATTATCCTTACCATAGGAAAATGAAAACTATATATACAACCATATAGACCAAAAGCATTTGAAATTAATTGGAAATAACTTTATGAATTTTCAAAAGTGTTCTTTCTTTCTCTTTCCTTTTTTTTTTTTTCTTTTTCCCTTCCTTTAAACATTTTTGAATGGAACTAACTAATAAAGATTTCTTGAGGGGGAGATTTTTACAATAAAGCCAAATTTGTATTGCTTTTTATTAGGTATGTAGTGAGGGATGGATGGTTCATGCACTTGGGTAGGAAAAAAGGGTCTTTCTTTTAGATGAGGCTATGGACCTTTGTTATTGTCCCTTCAAGAAAATCACTTGGTCACTCACATGATATGAACAACTTTAATTATCAAATTTATATTATAAGATGATTTTGAGGCCTCACCATACTTAAGTTGCATCTCCAAAAAGGTTGCAGTGTCCCCCTCTTTTTCTTTTTTCTTTTTTTTCTTTTTTTTTTTCTTTCTCTCTCAAATTTTTATTTGTTCTATTTTTGTGGGTTTGGGTGCTGCTTTGTCGTTTTCATTTTGAAGATTGTTGTGCAATACAACTCAAGAGATGAACAATCATTTTATAAAAGCCTTGAGGAACTACAAGATATTTCTGTCAAGAACTTGATTTTCCATACAAAGATTATCATCCAATTACATTTGGAATACTAGACAGATTTACAATTTACAATAACAAAAACCATTTCATACTTTCTTTCCTTCTTTTTTTTTTTTTTTTTTTTAATTTTTTATGCAAAGTACGAGTATCAACAATGCTAAATGAAACATGAAACTGAATAAAGGAACCAACATATGGATGTTTGCTGGTTTAAGCGACGAATGTCTCTAAGATCACGTCTTGTATTCGAATTCGATCGACCAAAAGTAACAGATAATATTCATGGATCATGTGTTATCCTCCTTTACAGTTTGATGCTTCCACTTGGAAAACTGAACTTTATACTGTGAAATAATTAAAGAACATCCCCTTAAAGATTATATGAACATGAATTTTATTAAAAGCCTAAATCTACATAAAGTTTCTCCACAGTGTCCTGTTTTACTTTTTGGTTACACATGTCACTCATTGCATATAAACTTGTGTCATGTGATGTTATTCTAAACCCACCATAGAAAAGTCTGAAAATAAAAAATAAAAGACTTGAAAAAATTAACCAATAGAAAGAAAGGTCAATAGTGGAATATTTGCAAATTATTCAAAACAAGACAAGACTCTCATGACCCCAATCATAGAAACTATAGTTATGTCCCTTCATAACCAAAAATACATAATATGCCTGGCACTTCATTTTATCCATCTCTATTTTTAAAAACCAAATAAACTGACTTGTCCCTCTAGTTCCATAGCTCTCAATCTACACTTCAATACAACCAAAGGCATGTTCTTCTTCATGATAAGAACAGTGAGGAGGATTTCAATGGAATCCACTATATTTCTTCAGTTGCTTTCATCAAACTGAGGATATTATCTTTTTAAAGACTGGTTCTTTTTTTGGGTCAAATAACATGAGATAAAACAGTATCATCATCTTTTTATGTTTTATCAACCTCATCATGCCAATCAATGCAATCACAATTCTCTTTTTGTTTCTCAACATTTCTCTGTTTCCAAACATCTCTGCTCTGAACCAAGAGGGTATCTCCCTACTTTCATGGCTCTCAACTTTCAATTCCTCTTCTTCTTCTGCACTCTTCTCTTCATGGAATCCATTCCACAAAAATCCATGCAAATGGGATTACATCAAATGTTCAAATGATGGTTTTGTTTCAGAAATCATAATCACTTCAATCAACCTTCCCACCAGCTTCCCTGCACAGTTTCTCTCCTTCAACCATCTCACCACCCTTGTTCTTTCTAATGGGAATCTCACCGGAGAAATTCCTTCATCCATCGGAAACCTGTCGTCTCTTATCACGCTGGACCTCAGTTTCAATGCGCTGACAGGGAACATACCAAATGAGATAGGAAGGTTGTCAAAGTTGCAGTTTTTGGCATTGAATTCAAATTCCTTGGGAGGTGAAATTCCAGCAGGGATAGGGAACTGCTCAAAGCTTCAGCAACTTGAGTTGTTTGACAACCAGCTATTTGGTAAGATTCCTGAAGAAATAGGACAGTTATGGGCACTGGAAACCTTCAGAGCAGGAGGGAACCTTGGGATTCATGGTGAAATCCCAATGCAGATATCAAACTGCAAAGAACTCAACTTTCTTGGGCTGGCAGATACCGGAATTTCGGGGCAAATCCCCAGTAGTTTAGGTGAACTCAAGAATCTGAAAACTCTTTCTGTCTATACTGCTAATCTCACAGGTGTTATCCCACCGGAAATCAGTAATTGTTCAAACTTGGAGGACCTGTTTCTTTATGAGAACCAGCTTTCTGGTGAAATTCCTGTTGAATTTGGTGCCTTGAAGAAGCTCAGAAGAGTCTTGTTATGGCAGAACAATTTGACAGGAACCATTCCAGGAACTCTGGCAAACTGTTCATCTTTGATGGTTATAGATTTTTCGTTGAATCTACTGAGTGGTGAGATTCCTGCTTCTCTGGAAAATTTAGTGTCACTGGAAGAACTTCTTTTGTCTGGTAATCAGATCTCCGGCGACATACCAACATTTCTTGGAAATATTTCTGGTTTGAAGCAGCTTGAATTGGATAACAACAGGTTTTCTGGTGAGATTCCTCGTGCCATCGGAAAACTGAAGGAGCTTACTCTGTTCTTTGCCTGGCAGAATCAGCTACATGGAAGCATACCCTTTGAGCTTGCAAACTGTGAGAAACTTCAAGCTGTGGATCTTTCACACAATTTCTTATCTGGGTCAGTTCCATATTCTCTTTTCAATCTCAAGAACTTAACACAATTATTATTGATATCAAATAGAATCTCAGGAAAACTTCCACCCAATATAGGAAATTGCACCAGCTTAATACGTTTAAGGCTGGGATCAAACAACTTCAGTGGTCAAATCCCAAGAGAGATTGGCCTCCTACATAGGTTGAGCTTCCTTGAATTATCAGAAAACCGATTCAACGGAGAAATTCCACCCGAAATCGGCAGCTGTTCTCACCTGGAAATGGTTGATTTGCATGGAAATGAGCTCCAAGGCATGATTCCATCAACTTTTCAATTCATTTTTGGGCTTAATGTTTTAGACCTTTCGTCGAACAGATTAGAAGGAACCATTCCTGAGAATTTGGGCAAGCTTTCATCCTTGAACAAACTGATCATCAGTGGCAACTCCATTACTGGTTCAATTCCCAAGTCATTGGGTTTCTGTCAAGATTTGCAGTTGTTGGATATGAGCACCAACAAGCTCACTAGTTCAATCCCAGATGAGATTGGATTCTTGCAAGGCTTGGATATCCTGCTCAACTTGAGTTGGAATTCTCTTACAGGTCCTATTCCTGAAAGCTTCTCAAATCTTTCAAAGCTTGCCAATTTGGACCTCTCTCACAATAAGCTAACAGGGACTCTTAAGGCACTTTCTAGTCTAGACAACCTTGTCTCTCTCAATGTTTCCTATAATGATCTCTCAGGCAGTCTTCCCAATACCAAGTTCTTCAAAGATCTCCCTGCAAGTGCATTTGCTGGTAACCAAAAGCTCTGCGTCAACAGAACTGATTGCCACTTTAATGGCAACCAGAATGGAAGGAAATCCACCAGGAATCTCATTCTTTCTATTCTTCTGAGTTTAAGTGCAACCACATTAATTTTGATTGCTGGAATAACTTCATATATTAGATTTTGTGGAATCTCATTTGGGAGGAAGAATGATGAAGAAAATGATCTGGACTGGGAATTCACCCCATTTCAAAAGCTTAATTTCTCTGTCCATGATATTGTCACAAGGCTGTCAGATACGAACATCGTGGGAAAAGGTTGTTCGGGCATGGTTTATCGTGTCGAGACTCCGACGAAGCAGGTTGTTGCAGTGAAGAAGCTGTGGCCAGCAAGTAACGCAGAAGTCCCTGAAAGAGACTTGTTTTCCGCTGAAGTACGTACCTTGGGATCGATAAGGCATAAGAACATAGTGAGGCTATTGGGATCCTGTAACAATAGGAAAACGAAGTTGCTTCTGTTTGATTATATTAGTAATGGAAGTTTGGCTGGCTTGCTCCATGAGAAGAAGCTCTTCCTGGATTGGGATGTGAGATACAAGATAATACTTGGAGCAGCTCATGGTTTAGCTTATCTTCATCATGATTGCATGCCTCCAATCGTTCACCGGGACATTAAAGCTAACAACATCCTGGTAGGACCACAGTTTGAAGCTTATCTTGCAGATTTTGGCCTTGCCAAGCTTGTTAGTTCTTCTGAAGGTTCGAGAGCTTCTAGAACAGTTGCAGGTTCTTATGGTTACATTGCTCCTGGTAAGTGTTTTTCAATGATCATTTACATGTTTTTTTGTTTCAGGATAGTTCATTCCACAATATGCATAAATTTAACATCATATGATATATGATCCATTCCATGTTAAAATTTAGTTTCAACTTCACTCTAGATGTTTTCCAAGTTTTGCATGGCCTTTCGATAATCTTCCCTGTCTGCTTTCGGTTTCAGGGTACTAAATTTCAAATTTTCAGTTTGTTTCTGTATGGACTCTTCCAATTTCCAAATATCGAGCATGCTTCTTGCTTTGATCTTTTGGAATGATCATTCAGGTATATCTGGATCCTAACACAACTTTTGATGAATTGCAGAATATGGCTACACTTTGAGGATCACAGAGAAAAGTGATGTATATAGTTATGGAGTTGTGCTCTTGGAGGTCTTAACCGGGAGGGAACCAATAGATAACAGACTTCCAGATGGTGCCCACATTGTCACATGGGTTAACAATGAACTCCGGCAGAAGAAGAAAGGATTCACAACTATTCTTGATCAGCAGCTGATATTGAGATCCGGAACTCAGATCCAAGAGATGCTTCAAGTGCTTGGGGTGGCTCTCCTCTGTGTTAATCCTTCCCCGGAAGAACGACCTACCATGAATGATGTGACAGTAATGCTCAAGGAAATACGGCATGAAAATGAGGATTATGAAAAAACAAATATGCTTGGTAAAGGAGCAGTAACAAATCCAAAAGCAGCAATTCACTGTTCTAGTTTCTCTAGATCATCTGAACCTCTAATTAAATCACCTTCTTCCCAACAATAAACTCATAGGACCGGTATTCAACTTCATTGATATTTTTGTTAACGTATAAATTATGTAGATTGGCATCATTTAGTAGCAACAGAGACATCATTTCTCTGTCTTTCAGTATATCCAACTATTGCTTCATTCAAATTGGGAAGGTCCTCAGTGTAACTATGTGTGCAGATCCTGGACACATTCATCTTGTAATTACAGCTGAAATGAATTGTTGATAAATTAAGAAGATGAAAATTACAGCATGAAAAATTATGCATTCAGCTGGAAAATTACAAAGTCAGAGCTTTAAAAAACTACCATAAATATGCCTCGGAAATAAAAGATCAAAATGGAGTTTATAATAATGAGTCTACAAAATCATTGCAAAGTGTCCCAGAAATGCAAATATAACTTGTTTCCACCAACAAAACTATGTCCCATAAAGCAGAAAAATGGTTTAGTGCCACATTACCAAGGACTTAAACAACATGATTGCAGTTGTCAAAATGGGGACCAACAAAAACATACTGTTGCTTTCAAGCCCCATCAAAGTTGTCCTTGGAGGGCCGACCCTACGAGAAAAGCGATGGTAGTGACAATCCTGTTTGTCATTAGCTGAATACAACATGAAAATATAAAAAAGATACAATTGGACCGCTATCACTCTCAAGTTTTTCCCAACAATTATTTTGGCAGAGATAAAGAGAACTCATGCTCCATGATCTTGAAAGGATACGTTGCTTTTAGACATGTGATATTGAACCCTCTCAGGCCCACTGATATACATATTGTACCTTATCAAACTTCTATGGCTAAGAATGCAAGCAACCATCAACTAAAAGTAATCATTCTAATAAATCTTCTCATAAAAGCAATATGACTTTATAAGAATTGAAATTATAATCTACTTGAATCTATAAAGGGCCAGCAATTTTCCCATAATCACTGGAGACCTTATAACTCACATATTCTAGCTAAATTCAAGAGAGCAAACCATCACTTTTGCAATGTGGTTATAATACTATTCAAAGAGAAGACAGATAGCGACCATTAGTCTCTATACATCTTCATTAATAGCAAAACAATTCCAATGATAGTGTATATATTAAATATTCATTCATTTAATGATTAAACTCTTATAACTTAAAAGGTAGATGAGCAGAAACATCTTCTCCAAGGCTCAAAGTTTATTTAGATATAGTAAATTAATGACATCAGAAAGAAGTCATCAATAAAATGGAAAGTAATATAATAAAATATCTTAAAATATAAACAAATAAAGCCAATGTAACAGCAGAGAATTTTGCCATCAGCTGCAATGATGGGTACAGAAAATGAAATGCTAAATAACAAAAAAGTGAAAATATCATATGGACGGAAAAATATTATACAGGAGATTGGAAGGTGCCAATGATAAAGTAAAGAAAATGGAATCAATCTTCTACAAATATAAATCAAAGGAAAATTAATCCATATATAATCCTCTTGTAAACTTTGAAACCAAAGTATAGAAATCATTTTTGCCTCAGCGGTAACACATAAATTAAGGCCAATCAGGAAACTAACTGACAAATAAAAGCAACCAACCTAAACAACAAAGTACACATATATTTGATACGAAGTTGAAGACCCCAGTGGCCATTAGGCAAAGAATATCAGACTAGACAATGATTGTACAACTCAATATTTCTTTTGAAGGTACTTAGTACCTTCCGTCTACTCTGTATTTCTTAAATTAATAAATGTCCAGACTCATGCATCTACCAAAAAATGTACCAAAACTAAACAAAATGTAAAGAATTTTCAGCATTCAAAAGGCAAAACATGTCTCTATACATATAGTCATTTCATAATTTACAGAACTCCACATAAAATTTTGAAAACTTAAAAAGGATAGTGTAAAGAACACACAATAATGACTTCCCTTGTATGTCTACATCTGTGTCTATATGAACTTCCACGTTCTGATGAATCAATATTTGCAAAATGGCATAGTTTTCAGGCACAAAATCATAACTATTATTTTGACATTGCTGTGAGGGTAGCATGTGAAAAATAATGAAAAGGCAAATTCCACGGTTGTTTTTTTTTGGTTATATATTTATATAATCTAAAGACATAAATAACCCTTTAGTAAAAGTTCCATCCCAAGAATATAACAACCCAAACTAGGGGCCAAGGAAGGAGCTTTTCATTACCTGCTAACAAAAATGACCTAAAGGAGGATCTACACGTGAATGCTGCAATAGAAGTGGGCCCAAAATTTCAAAGAAAATCAGCACAATAATTGGACCAGTACCAAACACATTAAATAACGTATACAAATAATCAAAACTTATTATCCATATATACATGCAAAGAATAATGTTAAATATATTACCATTGGTGCTACTTTATTGATTATCAATTTATCACATTATTAGAACCTTGGAAACAGGAAAAGCTAAAACTTCAAGCGTAAAATTTACTTTATTAACTCATTCAGGTAAGAATCAGATAACTATATCGCAATACAATTTACTTTATTACATAAATAAATACTATATTACAAAATCAGTGAACCAAAAGAATCAGATTTTACATCATTTTCCTTGTCTTTTGTGCTTTCACAAATCCAATTTAATCAGTAAGAGTAGTGGAGAGATTAAGGTAAACAGTACATCAAGAAAAATATATTTTACATTCCAATATAAAATGGCTAATGGCCAGTACAAGACCAACATGTAACATCTTGAAGAAAAACTGCACTCACGGTTCTTGACCTCAAGAAAGTTGCAACAAAGGCTTACATATTACAATTTTCTCTCAGGGTGCCACTTTATGCTGCATCCAACGCTTTTTCACAAATGGATAGAAAAGATTTTTAAGAATGTATTGAGGAAGAATTGAAAGAAAATTGAAAATGAAATATAAACTTATGGAAAAGAAGTCAGAAAGTATAAAAAAAAAGAAGATACCTCGGTTTCTGAACCATTGATACCGGTTGGCCACTAAGAACAGAATCTATAGCAAGGCTTAAGTCCCTAGACGAAGGAACAATTTGATATAAAAACTAACTAAATGAAGATAGCCAAAATTTGAAGCAGTAAAAAACAGAGGCCAACCTTCCAGTTATGCGCACATTATTACTTGGTCTTGAATCGTCAAATTGTCCATGGTACACCAGCTCAAATGGCCTCCGACCATCCTACTCAAGAGTGGATAGACTTATCACCATGTTAGAAATGTAAAAAGGGTGTTTTCTTAGTTAAGAAAGAAAATGTATATTTCATTTGGACCCAACTAGGGTTTACCCTAATCAAGATTTACTTCCTTGGGACCCGATAATTTCATATAGCACCCCCATAGAAGGTGTGGAAGATATTAATCCAAGGGATATAAATAAAACAATAGGGGATAAAGATAATGACTTTTTGAAACCAAAGGGGAAGTTGATAATATTTTTTAAATCAACAGGGTCAAATTGTATTAACTCTCGAGGGAAGTGAATGAAACTAATTAAAAGAGAGAGAGAGAGAGAGAGAGGAGAAGTGGCTTGATGCAAAAGTTAAATCACATTGATGAAAGAAATAAATGAGAACAAAGAAAATAGATAACCCTTAAGAAAGATCTAAAATGTGTTATACTGCATGAATAATTTAAGTAAAATGATTTTTCTTTCAGTCACCTTTTTAAACAGGAAAAACTCAGGCGTACAATGTGCTCCAAAATCTTTTGCAACATCCTGTGACTGCAATTAAACAAATTTAACTATAAGGTTCAGCCTTATAAACATCAAGAAATACAAACTTCAATTGATTCCACTTTTGACTATGCTACTGCAAGGGCAAGAGGAACAACTATTGTCCTAGCCATTTCAATTCCAGAAAAGCCATCAACAACGAAAATATAATTACAAAAGGGACAAAGAGAGAGTTGCATCAGTGGGTGTTGCTGGCAAAAAAGCCAAAATTTCCAAAATTAAAAGTGTGTTCATAAAAGCTCAAGTTTGTAGGATATGAACTGAAAATAGTTTACATATTTAAACATTCCATTATATGTGAATCTTAAGTCTAGATTGTACACTCTTTTGGGCCAAATATTGGATTCTGTCACATGTATATGAGGGTCTTACTCTTACCTCACATGCCATATCAGGAAATGACAAAACAAAAAATTTAGTTTTATATATATATATATATCCAATGAACATGATACTTATTAAGCAAGGTATAACTAACTATAAGTAAGCAGCAACATAGGTGGGATTGGCTTGGGAAAAATAAAAAAATTAAAAAAAATAAACAGGGGATGCATGAACATGTACAGTGTTTTTATGAGACAAAATATAAGATTACTCACAATCTGAATAATTTCTCAAAGCCATGGTGAAACAGAGATGAAGAGATCAAAAAGCATGGAAAAGAAAAACAGCATGCTGAGACTGGCAGTAAAGTACCTCATCATAAAGATATGGGAATGGATAGTTAAAAAGTTTAGCATCTTCTGCCATGAATTGTGGTCCATCCTGTCAGGAATTCCATGTTGGAAAATCAAACAATAGCTTCAACACAGCTCTAAACCCAAATTATGGAGTTGTTAGAACCTGTGGGTGTGTCAACACAGAATTTGAAGATATCGCAACAACTGCAAGTCCTTTCTGCAACAAAATACAGTCAGATTTGATTAAGTTACTTATGTATGGTCACCTCTTATGGTACAACAGGAGAGGCAAGTTTTTCAAAAGATAAAGAAATATGATACCTTCATATAGAAAGTAGTAAGCTTCACGATATCTTTCTTCAGGTGCTTAACAAATGGGCAATGGTTGCAAATAAACATAACCTGCGATATTACATGGTTAGAAATTAGAATGCAACTAACCATTGCTATCATCTAGAGAGATAATCGGAGGGTACATACAACAATATCCATAAAATGAGTGGGAAACAGTTCCTATGTCTAAAGGTGACCATAGTGGCAAAACAATCATAAATAAGTGTCAACAGGTTGACCTAATCATATATCTAGCTATGGAATGCATATCATAGTAGATTCTTCAATTTGTTTCTTTTTCACTTTTAAATACTATAAATGACCTGTTTTATGAGTACATAAATGCTAAAACAAAGTTAATTAAAATGTCAGCCCAAACTTTTGAGAGTATTAACCAGTAATGACGTGTCTCAACTACCATGTACGAGATCCAGCCAAAAGGTACATAATGAAGACAAAAGAAATAGTATCCTCAATAAATGAATCATCTAGAATGATGAATCACCAAGGCCATATTTTGTTAGGTTGTACTTGTTAAGTCATGTATATTACATGGAAGCCCACAATGATTAGAGGAGGTGTGGGGTAGAGGCACTTATACGAGCTCAATTAGTTAAATAGCATTCTATTGCGTTATAAAAATAATATTTCACTTACAAGAATAGCATAATTTACCAACATTTTTGGAAAATGGAGTTTCTAGTTCTAGCTTTAAGTGTTCACTGTAGTTTCTTTTCCTCCAAATTTGATAAATATATTGCAGTGCAGGGGGGCAAGATAACCTTGCTAAACCAAAATGAGCAATTTGCTACCACATCAGTTCTAGATAGCATCAACTTCAGCTCAGTCCTCCATTTCATGGCTTAAACATTTGGGAAGGTACTTAATAAGGTTATTCATACTCATCCCAGATCAGTGGAATGTTTGAGCCAATGGGGTTGGCAAGCCACCTTCTATTATGAAACCTACAAATTAAAAATAATACAATCCAAGATTCCGATAACTTCTGGTTCAGCCTACTATTTTCTCAACTTTATCCAATCTAAAATTACAAATGAAATAAACATGATCTATTTGTTCAGCAACTGTTTCCTTTAATTCTTTTACTGCAAGCCAGCATTATACCTTCGATCAATATTAACATGAATAAATACAGGACCAGAAATATTTCACTCAGTTGCTCTGATCAGCATCAAATTGATTAAAATTACCTACATATGTGGTTTAAATTGAACTAGTGTTGTTTAAATTGTTGAGACAACTTGTGTGGTTTACTCATCGTTACAGATTTCTCAACTCATCATGATTATATCAATTTAATTAATGAACATTTGGATTCTCACCTCAAAGTGTAAAATTGACTCCAGAAATTATAGCTATAAAAATGTTAGCTCAAGCACAAGCGACCTCAGAATCAGATTGTAGGTTTTAGACTCCAAATCACAGGAAAAAAGGACCAAAATCATTTTATGATCTTTCGTTTGATTCAAATATGATAACTAAGACTTGAAAGCACATTGCCATTTAAACATCAGACATTTTAAGTGGAGGGCACTTAAAAAACTAGGACTGTTTTGGGATAATTTTGTATATATAGATATTTTTTCCGTTGATTTCATTCATACAACAAAAGTAATAGTCAATATCCAATATCCAAAGCAGAAATATGACCACATATAAAGAATAAATAATAACCATCAAGAAAATAAGAAACTATAACTCATCAGTTAAAAGATATAGAGTAAAAAATGGTATCAATAAACAACCCAAACATGTAGTACCAACAACCAAAAATACAAATCAACAACAAAAAAAGCTACAGAAGAAAAAAAGGCATACTTACCAATAAAGCAGGATATGATTCAAAATCTTCTAATTTCCAAACTTTACCGGTAAGAGGCTCCGGAAGCTAAAGCAATCCAACCAAAATCCCAAAATTAACAAAACAAAGATTCAGTTTCAAATCCTCTATCATTTTTAAAAAATAAATAAATAAACAAAATGAAATAAAACTCATAAATATACAAATGAATGAATAGAAGACCTGGAATTCAGGAGCTCTGAAGCCCAAGGAGACTCCTTTGGACTCGGTTCTAGCAGCTCGAACTACAAGCTTCCTTGCAGGCAGAGTGCTCTGAAGCTTCATAGGATTAAAACCCAATTTGGAGAAGGACCATTTGGGTATGAAATGATAACCCATTCTTGCTATCGTCCTTGGAGGCCGCACCAAAAGTGCATGCACTGAGTAAACACCAGCAGAAGAAGTGGCAGCCATGGCCGCCATTTCACAAGGTGAGAGCTTTTTCCCAAGTCCAAATAAAATAAAATAAAATAAAACAAAATCTTGATTACGTATTATGAATATAATATTGAGGGCAATTCTGATACTTGTATTTCTAGAACATTTTGGTCTCCATGGACAATAGCAAGAAGAAGAAGTCCAACTATGGGTTCAAGTCCACTCGAAAACCAACTTCGACAAGGCCTTTAAACAAAGCCCAAGTACTCGTCTATCATAAAACCAAAGTTCCATGGACTTTCTTAATACACCACTGAATTTGTTAAAGTTTAATTTGTTATAATTTCTAAAAAAAATTATATTAAAAAACCAGAAAGAATACTATACCTCCTTCCCTATTCTCCTGCCTAAATGGTTAGCAGATGAAATACCGTCCGCATATATAGACCAAAGAAAAAGTCAATATTTTTTTTTAAAAAACATAAAAATTATCGGTTTTATTTATATATATACGAGAGAAAAACCAATAATTTTTAAAAAAATTTTTTTAAACAGCATCGGTTTTTTCTTGATCTGTATATGGACAGTTTTGATGTAGAAAAACTATATATATATATATATATAGTTTTTTTACTTTTCTTTTTTTTATGTTTTAAAACTTCCAATTGTAATTTAGTATTTTTTTTTTTTTTTGTTTTTGGGGCCAAAATCCAATTATAATTTTATTGAAATAGAGTTAATGTGAATATAATCTTTAAAAATAAATAAATAAATAAAGCAAGAAAGCGATGATATTAATGAAATATGTTTATGAACTGGCAAGATAAGAACTGGCAAAATAAGCCAATGTAAATATCCATATAGCATGTCATGAATATTAATAATATATTTACTCAAAGTATAGCAGTTTAACCAATGTTTTTTCATAAATAAATAATAGAATATTTGTACGAATTAATTATTTTCTTATGCTGATGAAAGCAATTTGGTCTCCCCCACACCAACGAATACAACAGGCCTAGATTCCGTTCACACTTTCAAACCCGTCGTCATCGCATACGTGTCCGTACCATTAGATTAAATTAATTATGATCTAAAAAATTGAATTATTTATAAAAATTAAGCTTTTGGAAACCTCTTAAACTTGTATATATCCTCCTCCTAAATGGTAGTAAGTTTTTGTGATAGTTTTAATCACAAAAAACTATTTATGAGAAGCATTTTATTTCATTTTAGAAGTTAACTTTACTCCTTAATTTGAGTAACACTTTTTTTTTTCTTAAAATTAAAATTATTTTCAAAAAATATAAACGAAATTAAGTAATCGAATCTACCTAAAGCAAAAAAAAATTGACTGATAATGTGTGAAGTATTTTTAAAATAATAATATAATTGATTTAATACTCATAGCATTAGTCATTTTGCTGAACACAAGAATCTGTTTTGTAGAAGATATATATATATATTCGACCAAACAATTAAAAAGCAAATTAATTATTCTAATTGACTTATTGTAAGTTGAAAATAATTATGCCCATTTTTGCATCTCTCTTTTTTATGGTATCTAAGCAGTTCAATAACTATGTTGTATTTAGAAGTTATCTTTAGGTTTTATATTCAATCAAATATAAATGAATGTACTCTCATATATTTCGCTCAAACTCAGCTCTAATGTTTCCAAAAAAAACTAGGCCACGATGCCCCACTTAGCAAAATTATATGTATATATATATATATAACTTTTATACAGGAAAAATACATTGTTAATTAAATTTTAAGAAATATATCAATTAATCTTTTTTAATAACTACCATGGATTCTATGTAAATCTAACAATTGTTATTTTACAATTTTGGTTTTATATAATAAAAATTAAAATATATTTAAATGATATGACATTATTTAGATAATGTGGTTTATTATTTTTATTGCAAATTTTTATTATCACGTCTTTTACTGTGTTAAAAACTGCTAAAAAATATAAATTAACTTTTTTTGATCCCAAATTTATAATTATTCTAAGTTAAATTAATTATAACATATCTTACAAGAAAAATTAATTATTGCAAAAAAATACTTTATAAAACATCAGTTATTGACTCAAGAATCAATAACATATAGAAATTAATGCATCAATCATCCATATACATACCGTTATTGTAATGTTAATATTTTTATCGAGGATGGTAACTTAACAGAAAAAAACCACTTCACATCTATGTATTCAGAAGTTGAGGTTAAAATCTTGACAAGCTCCATTATTGTCTAGGATGGTCCAATTCAGCAATGCGGCGTGACACAGGACTACAACCTGATGCCTATGATACTACCAGATCACATTTTTTTTTTCAGCAAAAATAAAAAAATTCCTCCTTTCAGCAAGGAAAAAAAAAAAAAAAAAACAAGATTCCTCCTTTAGAAAAAGAAATGAAATATTTGAAAAAAAATTAAAAAAAAAAAACTAGATCCTGCTTCAGACAGATCATAAAATATAAGATAATTATAGCAGAATGATTAGCATCTTTTCTAATGATTAGCATCTTTTTTGGGTGTATGATTAGCATCTTTTCTAATGATTAGCATCTTTTTTGGGTGTTCTAGAGGCTAATTTATGTACAGACTGCAGTAGAGTACCCGATATATATGCAACGATTGGTTGAAGCATACATATTTTATCAGACTGATCGATATTTCAAAGCCACTTGAAAGGAAAAATAATTAACATTTATTAACAACTTTGTGTCTATCTCTTTTGGATTAAAAAAAAAAAAAATTACAAACAAACCTTGTCCATCTGTTAAGCAAAATAAAATAATAATAATAATAAATAAATAAATAACTTTGTCTATCAAATTTGAATAAAACACGAACTGTCATCTATTCAATACGTAATTGAACAGTTGGTTTGCAAGCCAATGCGTAGCAATCGCTGCACTGTCATATATTATAAATCCCCTGGATAAATGTCATGTGTATCTTAAAATATATATATATATATATATATATAAATAATTATTTTATTTATGTATCTAGAGACACAACCAATTTGCAATTTAAAATGATAACCCCCTCTAGTTATTTCACATCATCATACCATGAAGATGACATGCTTAATCTGTTGTAATTAATATTTACCTTTATAATTATTTTATGTAGGTATGCATGTACAAATTACCTTTACATACAATACAAATGGTGATTTTAATATGCTGAAGGATTCATGAACAAAGATTATGAGAAACAATATTCATAGTTGTTAAATGTATATAATTTATTTGATCTAATAATTGTAGATAGTTATTTTTTATAGTCTCATCATAAATTTTTCACTATAATAAATCCATATAAATGGTGAAAATTTTTTCACTACGTATATATCTTTTAGAGGATATAAGGCATACTCTCCATTATTGTGCATGATAGTCAAACTATGATTAAAAGACATAGTAAATAAGAGAATAAATAAACCATATTTATTAAAATAAAAAACAAAAAGTTTTAATTTGGAACAGGAATATGCATGCCTAATTAAATTCTTTGGATTCATGAATTCAATTTCAAGAGACATTAATTACATATATATTGTTGTTGAATATACGTAAAACTAAGGAAGAGTTTAAAGGGCATTTCAATATTTTTGAGTAATGTTATAGATACTAATTAATTTACCACTTTATTTATCAATGGAAATGTAAACTGTCAAGCATTATGTAAATTTTCAATCTCTTTTATATATATATATATATACACACGAAGAACATATTTTTAACAATAATGCAAAAGAAACATTCATTGAATTTATTTATTAAATGATGTAATAGATAATATATAAATATTTAATTGATTTATTTTTTTAATTTATTTATCCTTTTAAAAATTCAATTATCTACATTTAAATTATATAAATATACCAATCAATAATATATTAAAATGTGTATTTGATAAATATTTTAGTGCATATACCATTATCGTATTTTTGATCCCCCCTCAGTTGGTTGACTTGTTCTTTATCTTATTTGTGTGCTAATTAATTAATTAATTAATTATGTTATGTTATGTATATTTACAGTTTTTTTTTATGAATAGTATATTTACAGTTTTGAGTCTATAACTTATTGTCAAAAAAAAAAAAAAAGCTTGCCAGAGATATATATGTGCTTGCAAAATGTAGTCAAGAGAATTTTCTACTAGCTATATTTTTTTATGTATATATTTTAAATACATAGAAAGTTTCAAATTAAACCTACTCATTCTCAAGGAATCCATAAGATTTTTCCTCTTTAAATTGAATGTGGTAATTTTTAACAATTTGTTATATAATAATCTCTAATTTAATAAAGTTAGAGATTTCTAATTAGAGAATTCTTATATCTGAATCTCAATATATATATATATATATATAGTTAGTAAAATTACAAATTCTAATGTATAAATATATGTATATATATATATATTAATTACCAAAAATATATATATTTATATTATTGGAAAATACTTTCATGTTAATCTGTGTATAACCTGGATTTTTTCAAACAGATCGAAAGTCCAATACTGTACTTTTTCTGTTATGCATTTTTTCTAGAGGTACTGAAAATTACAGTTGTGTTCCGTTATATTGTAAGTATTTTACACTCCAGCCCTATATCATTTTAGTTAAATCTGTATTTCACTGTATTCTAATATACTGAAATTTCTTCTATAAATTAATCATAACTTTTTTTTTAATTTAATTTATTGATTTTTTATTTTTTTTTTTTTTGTCTGGATAAGATTGGTTCAAACATAATTTAGCTGTTAGTTGACAGTTTTTGTATACATATAGATACGATACACATATAAGGGCTTGACAATGATTTTTTTCATTATTATTCCTTTGAACCGATCAGCAAAATAATTAATTAATCATCGAACTAACGGCATGGATAAAGCAACAACGGAATGTTGGATCATCAGTTGACAATTAATACGATCTCATTGGACAAGGATGTGATATATTTATATATATATATATATATGGATAAATACATTATACATGATCTCTCTCTCTCTCTCTCTCTCTCTCTCTCTCTATATATATATATATATAGTAAAGAGCTTATGAAAAATAATTTTAAAAAATAAAAATTTATTCAAAATTCCCACGTAAGAGTATTATTAATAAAATTTGTTCAAAATTTGTTGATAAGAAAATAACTAATATATATATATATATAGATATTTTATTTTTTTAAAACTATCTTCAATTTATAGTTGACAACATACCAACATAATAAATTATAATATCATCTCAATTAATAAATTTAATACTAGAAACTTACTTCCAAATATCTTAAACCCTAAACATTGTCTTGTTTACCATCATAAATTAGAAAATAGTTTAGATCAAATTTGTATATATGTTGAGCTTATTTATTCTTAAATTTTCTTTTCAGTAGAGAGTATTCTTAATCACTTGAGCGTTACTATATATAAATTATAAAAAATTCAAAACTCAAATTATATATGTACATATACATATACATATATATACACACATATTATATATATATATATATATAATATATATAATATGTGATTAAAAAGGATTTGAGAAAAGCAAATTATAAAAACAATGGTCGTTATCCTTCTAACAATGCATTTCGAATAAAAATGGGAAGCAAAAGTCCAAATAAAGCACAACCCATTTAAAAGAAAGAATAATAGCTTGATTACTCTAATGTCCAACACGACGTCAGGCCCATTATTTTACAATAGAAGGAAATAAATAATATAAATGAGTTATGCTATTATCGGGGAAATATATATATATATATATATTGGAATTTTATTGTGCCGAGAGTCTCTATGCGGATCGCATCCAATATCGATGTGTTTTGAATAAAAGCGTTGATTTTGATGTGTACAGTGTACAGCAAAATCGATATTTTTATTAAAAAAACATCAATTTTGGGTGCATCTGCACCTTAAAAACACTTTATATAGGATTTTATGATGATTTTTCAATGATATATAAATGGTCTGGAATCATTTCTTGTGGAAGTAAAACAACTCGTTTACTTATAATAATAATAATAATAATAAAAGAGCTATTATAACATTTTAGTAAGAGGTTTAGTCACTAATTAAATTTAGTTAGTTTATTTTTTTGATATTAAATTTAGTTGGTTTATTAAGTAAATAAATTTATCCAAATGTAAAGTTACTCATTAACTTTTAAATAAATATATGTTTAATGGCTTATATGTACTCAATTTTCAAAGACCAGACAATATTTACCTCAAAATTATTGGGAAAAATATTAAAAACGGAATTAACTCATTGATATGTGGTAGTGGAATGGTTGAACCTCTTATAAACAAAAGATAAAATAACAGAATTAGGAAGACATAAATAAATAAAAATAAAAATAAAAAAATAAGAAGAAGAAGAAGAAGAAGAAGAAGAAGAAGAAGAAGAAAGAACAAAAAAATGAGACGAGGACCTAAAGTGTAGATATATGGGCTTGTTTAGGTTCTGCTGTCTATAAAAAATTAATTTTAAAATAATAAGAATTTTCTTTTGATTTTTAAAAATAAAATAATCTGTACAGATTATTTTATCATTAAAATCAAAACTGTTCCCTAAAATGCTGTTTTTGTTTTTTTTTATTTTTTATGTTGGGAAAAATTGAAACACTATTTTGAGCTTAACAGAATTTTGAGACAGAAGCTATTTTTAATTTTTTTTTAACTTATTTATTATCATTATCAATATATATATATATATATATATATATATTTGTTTTTTTTTGGAAGAACAAAAAACTGTTTTAAAAAACAGTTAGAAAATAGTTCCTAATCTATGTGTTGACCATCTCCCTCTTTTAAGTAACAAATAGATGGAGTTGCAAGATTTTCAAGCAAAGTTAGCTTAATTAGTAGCTAGTTCTGAAAACAGTAAAGCTCACCCTCTCTGTTTGAATGCAAACTTCAATTTCAGAGAGAGAGAGAGAGAGAGAGAGAGAGAGAGAAACTGAGAGAAAGAGGAGGTCTATATAATTATATGAATATATAAATGAAGAGAAAAAGAGAAATGGAATCCTCAGAAATAAGATCCGCCATTGAAGAGCTATCCAAGTTGGCTAAGCTTAAACCTGGTTGTGACGATAATCACGACGATGCCCTTCACATCCCCACCATGATTTTCATTTCAGTTTGCAACTTTGTTCTTCAAGTTCTTGGTTTGGTTTTTTTATTTTTTTATTTTTTTTATTTTTTAATGTTGTTTTTCAACTTAGTTTCTTCTTCAAGTTCCTGATGTTATTAATGTCTTCTCTCTTTCTCTCTCAATAGCTGTGAAGAAAATCATCTATCTAAACTTGATTTTATCTGACAAAGATCGAACTTTTTTTTCTGCAGACAAGATTGGGCCAACAATGGCTGTTCTGAGACAAGACATTCATCAGAATATTCAGGTAACAAAAGAAGACAAAGTAAAACACATGTATCAATCAGAACATTTTATATAGTTTATTATATAAAATGGGGTTCCCTTAATTAGTTACTATGAGTAGTAGAATTGGTAATTAACAATTTGATATGTGTGGCACTGTAGAGAGTGGAATTGGTTCGTGAATCCGATCCTTCAAAGTTTTCTAATTTGGTTGAGATTTTGAAGAAAGAAGCCATTGAAGGCAATTCAAGGAAAACCAGCAGCTGCAGTAGAGCCTTGGTTTGGCTCACCAGGTTACCAATATTATCAACAATTATTACTTCCTTATTTTAATAATCATAAATTTGGTAATTTGAAGCCCAAATTTTTTTTTTAATTTTAAAATTAAAAATAGAAATTACAGTTTTTAAGTATATAACCATAAAAGTGTTAATTAAGATTGAATGCAGATTTAAAATATGTGAAAGTGCATGTTTTGTTGCTTTGGTTTTAAGCTTATCAATCTGTTTTTACCTTTTAGCAAATAATTATGTATCTGAATCCAATTAATGAAAAATTGTAGTAACTTTTAATTTTATAACTATTCCAAAATCTTAGTATTGGAGAGAACCAACACAAATGAGTATACATAACATGCAAAACTATAGTACTAATTACTTTGTCATAATTTTTTAATATTAATGATCAGATCCTTGGATTTTACTGTGGCATTATTACAAAAGTTGACAAAAGGGTCTGGGCAGAAAATGGAGAAAATAGTAGAAGACTGTTACAACATCACTTTGAAGCCATGGCATGGATGGATTTCATTAACTGCTGTTAAGGTGCTAATGTTTCTGCTCTATTTCCTAACTAGTTTCTCAATTTTACATATAATCCCTGTTCAAGTGACGACTAGTGGTTTAGATCTATTAAATTAAGTGCTTTGATCAAATTTAGTAAATGAGCTCAAATTCATAAGATCCTGGACTAAACAGAAAATTTGCTTATTAGCAGACCACTAATAAGTTATTATAACTGCTAATAAGTTGTTAGACTCCCATGACCTTTATAAATTTGTCCATTTATTAGTGGTTATAGAAGCCTATTATATCTCATAAAGAATGTTCCATGGACTTTAGTTTTACTCCCTGCCTAAGAGCCTCTCTAAAATGATAAGAGGTCCAAATTTATTTAAAAGCCTACAATCATTAAAAGAATAGGCCTTGACCGGACAAAAATTTATCCAAAATTTGCTATTGAAAGAAAAATTTTATATATATATATATATATATACATGTGTGTGTGTGTGTGAGAGAGAGAGAGAAAATTATATATATATATATATATATATATACGTGTGTGTGTGTGTGTGTGTGTGTGTGAGAGAGAGAGAGAGAGAGAGAGAGAGAGAGAGAGAGAGAGAGAGAGAGAGATAAAAAGGAAAAAAGAATCTATACATATATTAACATATATTTATTAAATTTGAAGATTCCTTGAACTAACAGGTTTAGTATTTATTGCAGGTGGCTCTAAAACTAGTGCCTGATCAGAAAACGTTGATGGATTACCTAATGGCAAAAGATGGAAACTTGGACACCCTGAAAGAGGAAATGCAGACCTTTGTGACTCTGCTTGCCCCTTTTTTAGAAAACATCCATTCTACTTTGGTATATATATAAATATATATATATATATGCTCTAATTAATTGAATTTATGCTTTAATTTCAACTTAATATGCAGCTTAATTTATATATACACTTAGTCAATTTTTAATATATTAATTCCCATTTTGCAGAGATCGTATCGAGTGGATAGGCTGAAGTCTACTTAAAGATGTATTATCAATTAAGAAAGCAAACAGTGGGATGTTTCTTTTTCTGTCTTTTTTTTTTTTTTTTTTTTTTTAAAACCCCCATGATTTAATGTTTATTTTGGTCTAGAATTTGCCAACTTATGTACATAGGTAACCACCTCCTTTTTTTGCATATGAAATGGGGACAGTACTCTTAATTGTGTTGTTGTAGACCAAGAAAAGAACTCATTCGTATTTTTATCATCTTTATGGTTTTGTCTGACCATATATATGTTTGCGGTGAAACAATTAATTTTCTGTACCATATACAAATAAAAATTAAGGTGAGTTCTTATCCAAGAATATAGCTTTTAATTTCTAGCCTTTTGAGTAAATTAATAATTAGGAGTTTAACATAGTTTTAGCTTTTGATTCAAAGAATACTAGCATGCAGTTGTTGTAAATAAAGAAGATATTCATAATTAAACTTCTATATGACGCAATGAAAAATTTCACATACATATCCAAAAACAGAATAATAAATTAAGCTGTATTAATGGAAAATGAATAAAATTAACTATTTTGATATTCCACTATTCCCTCATTAATTTCCTTTTATCATAAAGTTTGAAATGGTTTTCACGGATCAAAAATATTAAAGCCGGATATTTTCAAAGAGACTGGTCTGGTCTAAACCCAACTTATTGCCAGAATTATGGCGAGGAGGATGATGAAGTGCAATGAGTGCTGCAACCAAACCAGCATTGCTTGAAATGCTAGGCTCAGTGAACAATGGTCTTTCCCTTTCATCAGTGAAATTGTCAAACTGGTTTGGTCCTCCTACCATGGCCCCAACCACAACATTTGGATTTGGTTCTTTAGATTTCAACCATTTTTCTCCTTTTTCACAGGAATAGTGTTTACCATCCCAAGGAATTGATGCACTCCTATGGTGAACTTGGTTTGGATACTTGTCCCCAAACCCTACCATGTAGCTCATCTTCATTGGATTATCTCCCAAAATGTAATTCACCTGCAAAAAACAAAAACAAAAAGACATTATAAGCATGAATTAAAAAAGTTTAGACCCATTTAGTATATATAGACATATATATATTTGCATAGGTTTAACTTTGGTATTTTCATTTAATTTATACTAGCCTGGGATTTGGAGAATTCCCTCAACTTTTCTACAGTAAAAGCACCAATACTGCTGCATCTCCCACCTGATCTCAATAGAACTTCAAGATAATCACTGTACAATTTACTTAGGAAAGAAGCTGTTGCAGCAAACTGAAGTGGTGCTCCATTTTCAGGTCTTTGGATGATCAATCCACCTATACATGTTTTTGAAGATAATTATAATATATATATATATATATATATATGTATATGTACATTTATATGTATATATGCATGTATTGCTTGATTAGTACTATCAGACCGAGATGATAAGAGGCTGGTTATGCATATGTACCTGGAGTCATGTCAAAATTTTGACCAAGATAAGAACACATTAGGGAGTCAATCATATCCGAGGACTGAGCAAGAGCATCTTCAAATGGATAGCCAAGATCATAAAAGAATCTGAGACGCGTAAACAAAACCTAAAACAGAAACATTAAAAGAAATAAAAATGATAATAAAAAAAAAAAAAGCCTTCACAATATGTTATGAAAGTTGAAGAAACATTTTGAGAACATATAATTACAGCAATAGCAGTGAGCTTGTTGTTCCAATAAAAGACCCCACTATCAAAACTTGTTACATTGTTTTTGGCTGAATCAAAATTCTTGGTTGCATAATCAAGATAAGTAAGATTCCCAGTAGCAAAAGACAACCAAGTTCCTCCCCAAACCAGCTCATCTATATGCCCAGATGAGTTATAAAATGTTCTTGATTCTCCTCCACATGCATCATCCAACCTGGTATATGTTCCTTGCCTATGTGGGTCTTCATTCCATGCAACCTCAAATAACTTCTCAGCTGCTTTAACTAATTTCCTTGAATAGACATCATCTTCCTTAAAAACCATTGATGCTGCTGATAATGCAGCAACAATTTCCCCTGCTAGATCCGAAGCCGAGCCGTCACAAACAGAAACAGGTCTGTCATAATCCATGTCTTCAGGTCTTTGCCAGCACTTCATATCATTAGAAGCCGCACTTTTATTGCTGGCAACTCCAACCTGAATTGCAAAATCAATTACTTTTCTAGATTAAAAGAGGAAAAAAAAAAAAAAAAAGATTATGGTGCAAAATTTTTGGTATTTAGACTTTGCTTGCCTGAGAATATAATATGGTTCTGCCGGAAGTTGCATCCATAGGAGGAACAAAAACTTTGAGCAAATATTCAGTACCCCATTTGATGATGTCCTTGACATGAGCAAGCTCATGAATATCATCATATTTCTGGTGATATTCGATCACAGTCCAACTCAACAAAGTTATGGTATAAGCTGTAGGGAAAGTGAACTTCATGTTGTTTCCAGAGTCATAAAAACCTCCCACAAGATCAACAGGTGGATTAGCATTGCTCGAATTCCCATCTCGCAATCCCGAATCTCCTCGGAATTTCACCGGACTGTTCTTTGGATAAATACCAGCTGATATGGAAAAAAAAAAAAATAATAATAATAATAATAACATAAATGAACCACATTTTGAGAAATAAATTAACAGTCAAAGATAGGAAGAGATTGTATTACACTTTTGAGCATCATAAAAAGTCAGAGCTTGGTTTACAGCGAGTGTCAAATTCTTATTATCACCATGTTTATGATGTTTTTGAGGCAAAAAGACAACAAGCAAAACCAGTGCGATAATAAGAATAACCGATGAACCTAATATGTAAAGAAAACGTTTGAAGTACTGCTTATCAGTGACAATGAGCTCATATTGGAATGACTTTGAGTAGCGAGAAGGAAGTGAACCATAATCTGAGGAAGCCTGTGGGAAAAGACCGAATTCAAGTTCTATTGAGTTCCATTGACTTGAAGAAGGAAGAAGACGACCTGCCTCTGAAATTGTGTGAACATACTTTACAGGGGAATTTGTCTCAATATATGATGCAGAACCTACAGGGGACACCATAACTGAAATATATATAGTGAAGAAGAAACAGTTTTCAATGCCAAAAATTCATTTCTGTAAATATATATTAATTCTTCTTCTGGGTTGATAGAAATCACAAAAACAAAAATATGGTGTGTACTTTTTCACTAACTGGAATCATTAAGGAATAAGAATAATTGGAATGTGTATAGGCTAAAATTCTGATAAAAGAGAGGCAAAAATTTGCTGTGCTTTGCTGTAGACCGTGAAGATGAAGGAAAAGAATTTCGATGCCCCCAAGAGGGTGCCAAAATCTTTGATAAATCTTTATAACCATCACAGTTTGAAGAGGTTAATATAGACATTAATTTTCTCTGAGACCAAGCAGCAAATGGTTGTGTTGGACAAAACTTTTTTCATGGTGGGTGTAAGTCCATGAGCAGTATGTCAGACAAAAATACATCTTTTTTGGTGATGTTTCCAAAGGAAAATTGATGATTTGGTAAATACTCATATAGATTAATTAGATGCTAATGAGAAAATGTAAAACTTGAAGAAACAAAAAGGAAAAAGCCATCTGAAATGTTAATCTCAATGCTTGTTTTGTCTCTTATTATGGTACTTTGTTATTCCTAGAATTACTGAAAGTCAAACAAACACACAAAGCCTTACCAAAATGTAACTTGCTATATATGTTTCTTCAACACAGATTATAGTAAGGCATCTACAAATGGTAAGCCCCTTGTATTTGAAAAATAATTTATCAGTTAATTTTAAATTTAAAAAGTTGAGTCGATATTTTTTTGAAAACCAAATACAGAAACAGTTGCGAAAATTCTGTTTCCAAAAATAATTAAAATAAAAAAAATTAAAATTAATATATATATATATATATATTTCTACCAAATGAGCATTTTTGATTTTCATTTTTAATTAATTTACTTTAATTTAACAATATGTATAACTAGAATATATATATATATATATATATGCATACATATGAACCTTAGCACACCAAAACATAAATTAAACAGATGTCTCAGATGATAATAATCTTTATCAACTATGCCATAAGAAATTTTTTATTAATTTTATATACAATATAAATAAAATAAAAATGAAAATATTAAATATTTACCAGTTAAGGATTTTGCTTGGCCCATTTGGATGAAGGTCCATCCAAAATTCTCACTAATGGGCTTACAATTAATATATGTTGCATGACCACAACTTGGGACCAAAATTTTTCCGATTGGGACCCAAATTAGAAATATTTCCACAACATCGAAAACAAAACAAAAACAAAAAAAACGACAACGAAAAAACATGAAACGTTTACCAGATTGGGAAGATCTTCACCCTTTGAGCGACGACCTTAAAAAAATAGAAAACAATTCCAAATACAAAGGAACCTCTGTGAAGCAAGGACTGGATCTTCTCCAATTTTCTTTATGAACCACGTCTCAGGAAAAGTAATGTGTTTTTAAGTCAACCATTCGGCAAAGCACAAAGATCGCCTTGAAACCTCAAAACATTCTTCCCAGTAGAGTTAGCAATCTTCCACTGTTTTTGGTGAGTTTTTTGTCCACTACTTCCAATTTTTCATTTTCAAATCTGTCTATTCTCATTCTCGTACTTGAATTTCTATTGGGTTTTGATTGCTTTCTTTCTTATGTGCTGTCTCTTCCACGGGAGTTGGTCTGATTGATGTCGATGTATATATATAAGATGTTGATATTTTTGTATATATAGATCAAATATTCATGATCCCGTTATCTTGTTTGTGTAAATTCCGTCTGGGTATGTTTACTTTCATTCTTTTTCGTTTCCCATTAGCTTAGTTCATATGCTATAATGAGCAATTATTCATTTGGGTCTGGTAGTACTCCCAAGTCTTTCAGTGCATACCCAAGAGGTGATTTTGATTTAGAATCTGGAACCATTAGAAGACATCGGAAGCGTAGGAATTCTCGACTTCATCCCTTCAAAATGATTAAATCAATAAGAAACCGTTTGCTTTATTATTGTAAGTTGCGCCCACTTTTAGCTTTCTTCATATCCTTGTCCCTTGGGGTCACAATTTTCATTGTTGTGTCTCTATACGAGAGCCATTACCGGGAGATGAACAACTATCGAAAATATGATCTGGGTTCGGATAAGTATCCGTTGCCAGAGCTCCGGAATTTAGTAATGGTTGCTGGGCACTCGGTTTATACGAGTAGTAGTTGTGGAAAAGTTGATAAGGAGGATTCTTGGTTTTTGGAGACTTATCAGAAAAATCCAGGTCAAGCTGCTACATTTCTGGCACATATACAAGAGGGAATCGAAATTGCAGCGAAAGATGATGCGGCTTTGCTTCTGTTTAGTGGTGGAGAGACTCGGAAAGATGCCGGTCCTCGGAGTGAGGCACAGAGCTACTGGGCTGTTGCTGAATCAAAAGGATGGTTTGGTGAGTTTCTCTGACTTTCTTCATCTTACACATGCTTTCACATGCCTCAGTTTGTAAAGAATTTTATCTATTGTGACTTGAATTATATCTCGTTTAGACTGTTGTTTTGCCCCTGCTTCTATTGGTACTCTTGGATTAAAATTAAGTCTTGCAATTACCATATATTTCTCCAACTTTGTTTGAACATTTGTTCAAAGTAATATGCCAAAAGTCTGCTTTAGCAGCAACCTAGTAACAGTTCTGTGAAATTGAAATTAAATTATTTATTATTGGAAAACAAGTTCATTATTTTTTGTTTCATACATCTAGGAGCAAACCATGTTTTATTTTCCTCTCTCACTTGAAAAAACACACCCTAATTACCCTCTATGGAAAAAGACATCTTATCTGTGGCTGAAGAAGAAAATGAAAAGGCATGTTTCTGTGTTTGTGTGCATGTGAGAGAGATTTTTAAAAAAGAGATGTTTACATACTATTATCTACATAGCCGTTGGCCGAATTGTACATAAAATAAACTGCTTTTTCTTGGTAACTAACTGTTAAAACCAAATTTGATTGTGATATTCAGAGGTTCATCTTGCACCTTTTATAAATGAAATTTTGGATATAGGTCCATCACAATTTTAGTACATGTAATGCTCTAGTAAAGTAATTCTTGCTAAATTGTTTTAAGCTAAGCTCTTACAGGACCAAACAGATCCCACTTCTTAATGGTGCATTATTTCCAAAGTTGTTTGCTAATCCAGCAGATTAGTCCTTCTCTGAATCCTCTGCTTCTATAAAATAAAAGATAACAAGATGGTTCACCCTTCATTTATTTGATGCTGAATTGAATTTACCTACTTGAATGTTTTGAACCAGCTAATTCTGTTTGTCTTCTGCCTATAACTTGTTTATGATAATCTATGTAGGCAAAGAAAATGTGAGATTAAGAGCACTCACAGAAGAGCATGCAAGGGACAGCTTTGAGAATCTTCTTTTCAGTGTCTGTCGGTTCCGAGAACTGACAGGCACATATCCTCAGAACATAACTGTAAGCTCTTTAGTCTTAAATATTCTGGTCTGTGGTCTTCTCTCTATCATCTTCAATAACATGGGAGTATAACAAGGAAACAATGAAACATTGATCCACTAATTTAATTAGATAAAATATAAACTGAGTGTTATGTACACTTTGTATTAATATGAAGTCATGTGTAAATCTGTCTTGAAGATGAAGGTACTGGTTGTAGCAGATAGTGAAGTTAGACCATGCACAAGGAACCTTGAAGCATACGACAAAATTTTCTTTTATCTATATTTTTAAAAAAATTGTTTGTAATAATATCGCAGGTTGAACTTCGTGCATATCTGCTCTTTCTTCTTGTGTCCATATATACAACTGCCAACTATTGCTTGACAAGTAAACATTGTAAAGGGATATTTTAAGACATATTACCGTCATGTATGTGTATTTTATTTCCAAGCATGATTGTTTGCGAACCAGGTTGAGCACACTCTTATTGAGCACATTATTTAATGTTGTCTATGGACCAATCATCTTAATTTTTTTCTGATTATGTTAATTTGTGAACCAGGTTGTAAGTTATGATTTTAAGGAGGAGAGATTCGCACATCTACATCGGTCTGCATTAGGCTTTCCTGAGTCAAGATTCTTCTATTCTGGAACCCCAGCCACTTCTACTTCAAAAGAAGGAGCTCTTAAAGGCGAGGCATTGGTCAGGACTCAGTTTCAAGAAGATCCATTTGGATGTCAAGGTTCACTTTACCGGAAAAAACTAGGACGTGACCCTTTTCACCGGACAATCCCCTATCCTAATGGCTGTCCGGAGATTGAAGGGCTTTTCAGATACTGTGGGGAAATTCCCTATCCTGGCTCCCTTCCTTGGGCTTAGGGAAAACAATCTCAATACTTGATGTTTATCAATCACAAAGGATAAGCAACTTAAACAGCCAGAAAGTGGGAGATCAATCTGGCAATTACATAGTTTCTCTTTTTTCTGATTCTATTTTTTCTAGTTTTATAAGAAAGTATAGTTTCTTGAGATCAAAATTCAGATGTATGTAACACCGAATAAATCTAGTTGCTTAATGAGATATAATTAGGGCATTGCCAGAAGATCTAAAAACAAGTTCTGGCAGGCAATGCTGCCCTTGTTCTGTACATATCGATTCTCATGTTATATTTTATAAGTGAGGTTGGTCTAGTGTTAAGTTTCTCATAACCCACATTTTGAGGTTGTAAGTTAGAGTCACCTTCCCCTCCCCTTAGTGAAGAATATATTTGTAACCCTTAAACAAAAAATAAAAATAAAAATAAAGATAAAATCTATATTTTAAGGCCAAATTAATTGCTGAAGTATTTAACCATTTTTCTTTTTTTCTTTTTTCTTTTTTTTTTTGGGGGGGTAGTAAGTGCCTTAACCAATTTTCTTAGTGAATTCGTTCCTTTGCAATTTGAAAACTTTGCCTCGCATTTGTGACGGAGATGAAAGATAAAATTGCATAATATATGTTGCATTCTATTATCATTATGTTATTTACAAAAATTTAAAAGATTATTTAAAAATATATATTAAAGCATGACTTCCTTCTAAAATCAACAGGAAAAAAAAAAAAAATGGGATACATACCTCCAAAATTGTAATTCTAAAGAGTCCAATGAGTTCCAAAGTAGGAGCATGGCCTTTAAAAGGACCTTCCATGTATCCCCAATGTCTGAACTTGACCACAATTCTGAAGAATCTCCATAGCAAACCCACCTGGGAATGTGTTTGTGAACATCGAATTAGCTGAGTTTGAATTTTCCTCAGTCGGGTTGTAGATCCGAAATTGCTCCGGCAATGAGGTTTTGAAAAGTGGATTATAGCCTCCTCCAAGCTTAGCTAATTATGCCAAACTCAGTGCCAGTGGTTTTCTTCCCATAAAAATCAATAATCTCAACTAAGTTTTCATTAAGTAGCGAAAGCATTGCCTAAGCTTTTGGCTACATATAAAAGTCATGTAAACTATATATCTAAACCTACCATTTAGACTGTAAGTTTAACTCCTCAGGATCTATGGACTTGTAATCATTGATGCATACTTTGTGAAAAATCTCTAGTTCCCATGTCTTAACAAGGTTCTGTACCATTTCTTCAAGTGACCCTGGAGGCCATACCAGTCACATTTATCATAAAATTACCAATTTAATCAGATTGTATGCATATTTTTTTTTGGGTATATATATATATATATATAGGAAAGTTGTATTAATTATATAATGAGAGAGAAACCTTAGTTCTGCATTGTTCAAAAAGATTATTGGCAACTTCATAATTGGGAGGAGCACCAAATGCAATGCTCATTTGGTGTTCATGTAAATAACAACGACATTTATCTAAATATTCCATGTTCTCTGTATATGATGAGACAGAGTTTTCATGATCTTATATAAATAGGAGATTACCTACCTAATTAACATGTGGAATTTCCATCCAGTGGAATTTTTAGCAATTACTTCTTTAGGAGATTAATTCTATGTCAAGTGCTTTACTTAACTTTATTATATATGTGCATGATATACTTGATATAATTTTGGTATGTTGGACCTACATGCCTATATTATGATGGGTCAATGTCCAATTACACATAATTCTATTGAATATTTGCAAATAAGATTGGAATTCAAGGATCAACAGAATCAATTGTCATAAATTGGCTCTTTTATTTTCTCAGTATCGATCATGTTTAATATTGATGGATTATTTCTCTTTTTACATATTATTCTATATTTTCTTTATTACATATTCTGTGTACCTATGAATAGAGTTGTTTTTTCGTGCATTATAAGTAAGATAGTATAATACAATATATTAGCCCTTTAAATTTTGTGTCTTGTGAACTAGATCGATATTTGACTGTATCATAGTTGAATCCTCTATATTTCTATACTTGATATACTTGTACATATAATAAAAACTAAAAAGGGTGAATTGTTAATAACAATATCCAAATGCTTTAGTATTATTTTATTATAGCTAGAAGTTTGATTTGTCCAATACTTTGTTTAATATTTCCTTTACTGAAATAGTAATAAAAAAAAATTTGTTTATATATGTATATAGAGATCTTGAATACAAAGAGAAGGATGGTTAATCTGAAATTCTGAAATTGGCACCGGTTAATCTCTGAATGAGATTTCTACTTGATTTTTCCATATCATTTTATTATTAACTATAAAAATTTTATTTACGATTTGTGGTATTATATGTATAATAATCCTTTCAGTACTTTTACTTAATATTCTTATGTGATTAAAATTCTCTGAACTTTAGTCATGGCAAAGTTGGTTTTGGATACACTTCCTTTGCGTCTGTGAGTGAAGGTGAAGCTTATGGACAAAGAGTACTGGTCCACCTAGAGAATGGTCAAAACCATTAATATGTAATTTCATTTCCAAGTTTGTAGGTTTTTTTCATTTAACTTTTTAGAAATTGGATTCTAGTTATGACCATTAATTTATATTCTTTTGGTTTTACTCTTCAACAAAAGATATTAGGACACATAACCATTTTTTTTTTCGAAAAAAGCTTGGTTTTTATTAATTAATAACATTTATTACCATATGACAGAGCTAACAAAGTCCGTCATTTTATTTTATGGTTTAATAAGCAATACAAGGATTTAACAACAAGAGTGAGATTTGAGTTTCTCATTGGAATTTCTATCCTGTGTTCTTGAGAACAGGGCAGCTTGAAGCAGCACCTGCAGCAGCCTCATCAAGTCCAGTTGTTGCCCCTTTCACAAGTCCTCCGAGCAATTCTCCGCGGTCAAAAAAGAACTCCACCTTCACCATTTTATTATTCTCATCCAACTGTTTCCACCAAAAAAAAAAATATATATATGTATATATATATATATATTAATATTTATACACATATTGAAAAATCAAAAACATAAAGAAAAAATAAACTAAAAAGATGGATCAGAGTCAGATATGTATATATATATATATAAATATACACCTCGAAAATGGCCATTCCAATGAGTTCAATGAGCTCCCCAGTAGGAGCATGGCCCTTGAAAGGACCTTCCATGTGTCCCCAGTGCCTGAACTTGAACACAATCAATGGTGGTCCGGTGTAGACCTGAAGAATTTCCACAGCAAACCCTCGTGGGAAAGTGGTTGTGAAAATCAGCTGAGATGAGTTTGAGTTTTCCTCGGATGGGTTGTAGACCCGATATTGATCTGGCAATGAGGTTTGGAGATGTGCGTTGTAGCCTCCTCCTATCTTTCTTACATCTTCCAAACTCAATGGTTTTCCACCTTTACAATGAATTTAATTCAATTAGTACTTACGTTACAATTAAACTTAAAAATATTTTTAAATATCAACCTTTTAAGTGTAAATAAATTAAAATGGTTGACTTCAATACACTAATATGTACCATTAAGACTGTAAGTGAACTTGTTTGGATCAAGGGTCTTGTAGTCATCAGGGCAAGCTTTGTGGAAAAGCTCCATTTCCCATGTCTTAACGAGGTTCTGTACCATTTCTTCAAGTGACCCTGGAGGCCAGACCTTCCACGTATATTGAAAAATTACCATTTTAATCAGATTGTAATATACAATAAACATATATATATATATATATATAGCAAAAATTATATTAATCAGTAATCAATATTGATAGAAAGAGAGAAGAGAGAAACCTTAGTTCTGCCTTCTTCGAAGAGCTTATTGACAACATCATAATTAGGACGAACACCGAACCTCCATTTGGTATTTTTATTTTCTTCTTCATCCAAATAGGATCGATATTTATCTGCCATGTTCTCGATCGGTAGCTGGACCAAGTGAATCAGCTTCAGCTGTTTGGTGGGTTGTATAGTTTTCAGCTTTTCATGACGCTCTTATATATATATATATATGTAAAGAGTAAGAAAAAACAGAGTTTTCTTGTTGATATTATTTAAAATATGAAATTAAGAAAAACTAGCTATCGTGTGTACATCATTTAATATAAATATATATATATATATATATATATTTTTTGTTGTAATGGATGACGTTTATTTCTTATTACAAAAATATAACAGTCAACACCAAACTTCGACTTTGGCTTATGTACATCCATTGCACATGAAATGTGTCTGGTTCCAACGTAGTTCCGGTTGGTTTCCTTAAACTATTTCTTGCTTATAAAAGGATGCATCCACCTACCTGTTTTATAATGAAATTCAGATTTTCCATCTAAAAAAAATAGAACTATCAAGTAGCATTGAATAATTTAAACAAAAAAAAAAAAAACCAAAAAACAAAAAACAAAAAATAGAACTATCAAGTAGCATTGAATAATTTTACTTGTATGAATAAATGGGGGTACGGTGGTACTATTTCCGCTAGCTATAGTTCGCGTATTATAAAACTATTGATGATGTAGTTTGATAATTGGCTTTAGACTCTCTTTTTATTATTTATTATTAATTAACCAAAATGACAATGACATAACAATAACCCATAATTATAATTAATTATATCTTAAACAAACAAAAAAATATTATAATTAATTATATGCTTAGGAAGACTTCAAAATTCAAACCGGTGACTTTCTTTTATTAAATCACTAATTGGTAGTAATCTCTTAACCACTTGAGTATATTATATACAATTAGCAAATGTAATTAGATATCGAGTTTTTTTTTTTTTTTTTGGAAGCCCCTTGACCAGAAGCCCCTTGACCATTTCTCTGTTAGCAGGGGTGGATCCGTAAACTTTAGGAAAGGGAGGCCTAATTTTTTAGTAGAGTTAGCTTCTGCAAACTCTTATTGATGGGTTTTGGAATCATACTCCATATATAAGGAATTCAAACTTAATATTATTGTCCAAGAAAAAGGTTCGCCATTAATTATCTTTACAAGAACCTCCATATCAAATTTAAATTTAAAATTATAAACATCTTACATGTAATAAGTTAGCAGTATTCATATAAACAACTTTTTTGATTAAAAAAAAAAGTTACAAAATTAATTAGCAAAATAAAAAAATAAAAACAACAATTTTAAATTTTTATTAAGATAAAAGTATAATTTTAATTGCAATCTTAAAAGTCAAACAAACATATATGTAATAGATTATCAAAAGTTTAATATATATTTCTATATTAAAAATAATATATGTAATAGATTATCAAAAGTTTAATATATATATTTATATATTAAAAATAAAATTAAATGTGCAATATCCACTACACATTTATTATCCATTCCATTACAAAATATCAAATATCAAATATATTATTTTTATCATAAATAATAATTTAGAAACCTAAAATATTAAACATAGAGAGTCAAAATGCAATATTTGAACGTTTGCCTATGTTTTTTTGGGTGGCCAAATACAAGTTTTCCTCAGAAACCATAAATGAAATATAAATACACATAAAGGGGGTTTTCAGAAATTTTGGCCCCACCTTCCTGGATCGGCCCCAGTTTGTTAGTGATTTGTATCCTTACACTTGTGACGGAGGTATGCAGGGCACATACCATTCCTAGCTTAATTTTGAGATGAGGAGTAAATCATCTTACCATAATATAGTCCTTTTTTATTTTTATTACTATTATCATTTTTATTTTATTTTTAGTTTTTCCCAAACAACAATATATATAAATGTAAGTGACTTGATATACAAAATAGTAATATCTGTTTTAGAATGATTTTGAAATGTCTAAAATCACTTGTGATTTATTTTTCAAAAATTATATTTTATAGGAGAAATGATTCTTAAATTTGTGCTTTATATATATATATATATTGTGTGTGTGAGAGAGAGAGAGAGAGAGAGAGAGAGGACAACATAACACGGCAAAAGTAAATCTTATGAAATAGTAAATTAAACATTCCATCGTGGGAAACACTTATCCATTATTCATGATGTTGTAACATATAAATTAAACATCCCATTGCGGGGCAACACTTATTCTATAATTTTACGTATAATATATATAAATGGTACTCTTTCTACTTGCTATAGTGCATTATAATTATTGATGATGAAATTATATAATTGACTTTCAACTCTCTTTTTATATTATATTATTAATTTACTAAAATAACAATGACCCAAAATTATAGTTAAGAAAAATGCAATAATTAGTCATATGTTTAGGAAGATTTCAAAATTCAAATCGATTACTTCCTTTTATTAAACGAGTAATCGGGAATTTGGGGAGCAGTCTTTTACCCACTTTTTTGATAAATCAGCCTTTTACCCACATGAGTATACACACAATGAACAATGAGTATATACAAAATCAACAATTGTAAATTACGTATCAAGTCCTTTTTTTTTTTTCCTTCGCTTTTTTCTGTTTTGTTATATAATTTGACATTGGCTTAGTCTCCCATATTCATTAATGAAGGCCATAATTATTGAAGCCCGTTGACCATTTCTCTGTTTGTGATTTCTGTCCTCACATTTGTAACAGATATATGTAGTGCACCTACCAATGGGATAGGTTGTGTGTGTGTGTGTGTGTGTGTGTGTGTGTGTGTGTGTGAAAATGTGTGTGTGTGTGTGTGTGTGTGAAAATACCTTTCTTTGATTCCAGCACAGAAGATGTGTGTGTGTGTGAAAATACCTTTCTTTGATTCCAGCACAGAAGATAAGATCATTTTCTATTTTATTTTATATATTTTATAATTTATAATATCTATTTTAGACCGCATCTATCAGATCGTAGTTTGATGTAATCACTTGAACCTGGGCTGGGTTGGATCGGCTGCGATTTCGGCTGCATCTATCAGATCGTAGTTGATAAATACTTCCATCCACATGGATATATATAATATTTTTGTGGATTGAAATGAGAGAGAGAGAGTGATGCAATGCACCTATCAATCCAAATTCTTGGGATGTGTGTTTAATCATCTTGCTATAAATATGGCCTTTATTTTTATTCTTTATTATTATTATTATTTTTTTTTGTTTCCTTCCAAACAACTATTTCCCTGTATTTGTGTGACCATTTCTCTATTGGTGATTTGTATCCTCACATTTGTAACAGAGACATGCAGTGCACCTACCATCCTAATTCTTGGGATGGGTGTTTAATCATCTTCTTGCTATAAATATGATCTCCTTTTTTCTTTTTTTTTTACTTTTTTTTCTTTTCTTTTTTTTGCGCGCGCGCGTGTGTGTGTGTGTGTGTGAAAGAGAGAGAGAGAGATGCAGTGCACCTACCAATCCTAAGTCTTGGGATGGGTGTTTAATCATCTTGCTTCAAATATGGGCTTTTTTGTCTTCCCCCCCCCCCCCCCCCCTCTCTCTTCTAAACAACTGTGTGTGTGTGTGTGCGTGCGTGCGTGCATGTGTGTGTGAATTTTGATGTAGATTGCCATGTATAAGGATATGCATGTATTTACGATACATATGTATTCTTAAAAAATACATAAATCTGTAGTTGTACCGAAATATATTTCATTATGGTATATAAGCAACTTGCGAATTAGAAATATCCGTTGTCAAACTGACTTTAGACGCTTAAAGTCAATGTTGATTCATTCATTAAAAAATACTTCGATTCCTAAGGTCGAACTTTATATATCAGACAATAGTACATGGAGAAGTAATTTATTGCAACCCTTATTCAAGCTGTTGTTCAAAAAAAAAAAAAAATTCATTATTCAAGCTGTTTGTAATATAATGGTATCCCTTTTAGTAAAATTTGGCGTCTACTTGTAAACTAGGCTACCCTGTATTTCTCAAAAAGGGGCAATTTGAAGCAGCCTCTTCAGGGGAGCTATCCAAAACTCTACCCTTCATAAGACCTCCAAGCAGTTCTCCACGGTCATAAAAGAACTCCACCTTCACAATTTTCATTTCTTCATTCACCTGTGTAATTCCAAAACAAACCCCACAAATCAGATTTTGCTAATTAAGCATAACGAGACCAGGAAAAAAATAAAGAAATAAATAAAAAATCAAAGAATATATAAATTAAAAGGGTTACAAAATATATATAGACAGATATACCTGAAAAATTGCTGTGCCAAAGAACTCAACAATTTCTCCGGTCGGGGCATGGCCTTTGAAAGGACCTTCCATATAACCCCAGTGCCTGAACTTGTAAACAATCACAGGTGGACCTGAATAAACATGAAGAATTTCCAAAGCAAATCCTCTTGGGAAAGCACTTGTGAAAGCCTGATGAGCTGAATCCACGGTTTCTTCTGAAGGATTGTAGCATCGGAATTTCTCCGGCAAAGATGTTTGAAGCAAGTTGTTGTAGCCTCCTCCAAGTTTCCTCTTCTCTTCCAGATTTACAGCTTTCCTTCCTGCAATTTTATTTTTTTTGGGTAAAATTAAAAGACACCCTTTTCAAATTAGTCAATGGATGATCTTAATTAAATAGTGTTTTTTTTTTTTTTTTTTGAATATTTGTATACCATTGAGGCTGAAAGTATAGACATTTGGGTCAACTGATTTATAGTCATCAAAGCAAGTCTTATGGAACATCTCCATTTCCCATGTCTTGATAAGGTTCTGCACTTTCTCTTCTAGCGATCCCGCAGCCCAAATCTGGAATTTTTATTCATAGAGTTACATATTAGGATCGCTTTCAAATATTATATATATACAACCAAATTCGAATCAAATCGTAATACAGAAAGAGAGAGAGAGAGAGACTTGGTAACCTTAGTTCTGCCTTCTTCAAAGAGACGGTTAACGATATCATAGTTCGGAGGAGCACCATATCTCCATTTGGTGCTTTTCTCTCCCTCTCCATACAAGTAAGAACGATACTTGTCTGTCTCAACTCCTGAAGATACCATCTTTGTTACAGATAAAAATGGAATTGGGCTGCTGTTTAACTTGAGACTTTGTGGATGAAAAAAAAAATGGTTATATAAACTTGGAAAGGCAAAATAATAATAATAATAATATAGTAGTAGTGCAATTCAATTAGGGTTTTATTATTGATATTTTCTTTCATACTTTTGACAATTATTCCCCACTTATTCCATCCACTATCGAACATTTGTCATATATGTGAGAAATCGACGACAAATTCAGTGACTCTAGACAATGCATTTGCATTTCTGTTTTTTCTCTCTTTTAAACCCAATTTCTTGGTTATTTCTTAAGGACCACATATATTTGTCAGATTTAAAGAGCAAAATCTAATATTATAGCATAATATATAAAACTCTTCAATATCTCAGTTAAATGTTCAACCAAAAAAGACAAAAAAGTGCCTAGGTTAAATATTCAATATTTGATGATGTTAAAAACTCCAATTCTTGGTTGACAAGTTAATTGGAATGCCAACACTTTAGGACAAAACTTAACAAAAGTTTCTGCGTCTAGAATTATTTGAGGGTTAAAAAGTGTCAAAAACTATTGTCAAAAAGCCAAAGATTTACACTCTTCCAGTCTGAATATTGTCAAAGTTTATTACTTTTTTTTTTTTTTGGGTGAATGTCAAAGTTTATTACTTTTATAGGCGCAATTCACCTTGTCTATCACGGCAATAAAAAATTTTATCCCCCGAGACTATTGTCTGTGACAATCATTTTCTTTTCTGACCAAACTACATATCATTTAGTTTGTCAAAGTTTCGGCGCCCAAAAAAACTTTTTTTCCTTTTATATAATATCTTATTTCGCTATCATGAATTGGCCTGGTTGATCCCTTTGAATGAGTAGTGTTTAGTCTACATCTGTGTCCCAGTTAAGTCTCTGCAGCCGTTTTTTTACCAAGTTATATATATTTAGAGATTAAAAATATAATAAATAATAAATAATATTAAATTGACCTAAATGGTAAATTTCTAATTTTGGGAAAAATTCATAAATGGAAATAATCAATTGTTACTTCTACATATATCAAGTACCAGTTGATCTGATAATTTAAGACACCCATAATAAACCTTTTTTCTTTTTCCTCTTTTTTTTTTTTTTTTTTTTGTTTTTTTTGTTTTTTTGTTTTTAGGTTTGCTGAAACTGAGATTTTATTAGAACCCAGAAGGAAAGGACTGGCAAAAAAACCAAACCCATTCAGGTAGCTACACCAACATCACTTTCCTGAATATAAACCAAAACAAGAGAAGAGGGCAGGGAGCTGAAGTTTACCTCCCCATAGAACCTATGCTCTATTAGCCACTCTAGCAGTCCAAACAAAAGAGACATTAACAAACAAAGGAATCAAAAGACAAATAGGGTTAGCAATGTGTTCAGCTTTCCAATGACAGTGCTTAAAGTCGCACTTGTTATTTTTACTAGAGATCTATTATTGACATGCATGGAAGACAAAATTTAATTGGCTCTGCTTTTAATTTGTGTGATTTCGTACTACCGAAAAGTTCAATTATAAAAGTTACTATGTATTTTCTTAGACGATTCACCACTTTTGATTTCTAAAAAGGGGGGGGTTGGGTTGGGTGGGTGGAATGTGACCTTTTAAAACTAAAATTTAATATGAAAAAGTAAATTTTAAAAATAGTTAATTAAATTTCGTATAAACATATGGATAACAATAATCAATATGAATGCTGATAGAATTTCGGTGGGATGAATACAATAAGGTGGGAATGGGAAGCATGATCTCTTTTTCCTTTTATTTACTTTTGTTTAAATTAAGGCGTTATTCAAATTTATGAACAATGAGAGTATGAGTTATGCCTGCCTTTTTTTATTTTTGGTTATGAATATAAATTGTAACCATCTACCATTTTAATGTATATTTATTGTTTCGTTTAGGTTTTCTTTTCTTTCTTTCTTTTTTTTTTTTTTTTGGGTGAAAGAATTTGGTTTAACTTTAATCTTTTAATATGAGGTGGCAAAGGAGGATTGGAAGACAGGAAATGGAACAAAAATAAGGGTAGATTATCTCTGTATCCTCATGGTGGAATGGTTTTTTTTGTCTTTTCATGTATTTGAAATTAATAGATATAGTTAATGAGGTTGTCTCACTCCTGAATAGATATTACTTAATGTACAATCTTTATTTATTTATTTATTTATTTATTCATTCATTTATTTTGAAATTACTTGATGTACAATCTTAATCATTATTTTTGTGCCAAAAAATTACAAAACCAAGCACGGCCCATGCATTTCTTACAGATAAAGAGTATATGCATATTTATTTTCTTGTGACGATAAATGTCAGCAATCAATTTTTTTTCACTTTTAATCATCGGTGCTTTAGAAATTCGTGCTTGAGGGAACATTTCCACTGGCAATCCCTGAGGAGACAAAGAATGGAAATTAGGACCATAAATTATTTTTGTAAGAGCTTATTTTTCCCATATAGCAAAAATGACAATAAGAGTGTTGTTTTATTTAAACTGAGAGCAATACAAGGTTTTTCAGAATAGGCACTGATTGCAACCCTATCCAGAGACATATTGGCCATATATGTTATTATTATTATTATTTGGGCGTTGAATTTCTACTTCTAGCCTATGCTCTTGAGAACAGGGCAGCTTGAAGCAGCAGCCTCAGTTCCATCATCAATTTCAAGTTTTGCCCCTTTCATAAGTTTTCCAAGCAGCTTTTCACGGTCATAAAGGAACTCCTGCTTCACAAGTTTCTTATTTTCTTCCAACTGTTTCAACAAAAAAACAACATATCAAGGCTTAAATTTGATTTATAATGCATGTCTCTAATAGATATAAAGAAGCTTCTGTTTCATAATCTTATCTCATTATTTATTTGTATTTTGAATATCACACGCGTACATAGGCTCAGTTACTAGTTGCTTATCTTTAACAAATTTTCTTATACTAAAATGTGCATCTAAAGACTACTTTCTATCAATGAATATAAGCTTTTCCTTATCCATTTCACTGCTTCTTTATAGTATCAGAGCACTTGCTCTAAGGAGTTCTTACAATTCTTTCTTCTGTTCAAATTTTTTTTTTTTTCATTGCTACCATAGCTGACTCATCTTCTACTTTTGTGACTGATACCCAGAATTATGATTTTGTCAATGTAGTTTTTTATTAATGTTGCAACTCAAGGACCTATTCATCCTACCTCTAACAATTTTTTCACATGTAAAACTCAGTGGGATGCTCTTCTTTGTGGATATGACCTAACAGGATATGTTGATGGTTCTTTAGTGTCTCCACCTTCATCCTCTCATTTGGTGTATATGTATCGGACTTGTCAAGATCAACTTTATATGGATCCTTATTAGCATCTTTATCTAGTGATCTTGCTCCAATGGCTGCTTCAGCTAAGATTTCCCGTGAATTTTTGTGGAACAAACTATCTATCACCTATGCAAAGCAATCAACGGTGCGCCTTATCCGGCTACAAGAAGGCCTGTTAAACCTCAAGGATATTGAAATATCACAACCTACATGTTTGATATTAAAGGGGCAGTAGATGAGCTAGCCTTGCTTAACGCACCACTCAAAGATAATGAAATCATCATTTGTGTTATCAATGGTTTAAATTCTGATCTAAAAGAAATTTCTGCAGTTATTCGTTTAAGGGATACCGAAATTTCCTTTGAAGATTTACATGAAAGGCTTTTGGAGTATGAGGCATACCTTCACCAGGTAGATTCTCAAATCAATGATGATTCCCTTGCCATTGCTCATGTTGCAGACCGAAGCACCATTTCTTCTGGTTTTAGTCGCAACATCTCCAAGAAGCCAGGTACCAAGTCCTTTCAATCCTCTTTCAATTCTTCTTGTAGTAACCAATCTTTGGTTTCGTCTAGAAATTACCATGGAAAATGTCAGTTATGTAACCAGCAAGATCATTCTGTAAAGTTTTGCCCTCAACTAAAACAACGGTGGACTTACATGCCTCAACAAGGTTTGCTTCCCACTCCAAGGTTTGCTCAAAAGCCTCATGCTTTTTGTTCGGTACCGCCAGCATCTTCAACCCCCTCTCACCTTTCTTCTCAATCATCTTGGTTGCTTGATTTTGGAGCTTCACATAATGTCACCAATGACCTAAATAACTTGTCTTCTTACTCTGATTATGATGGTCCTGATGAGATCATGGTTGGTGATGGTAATGGTTCAAACATAGCTCATGTTGGATCAACTTATATTCCTGCTTCTAATTATTCTTTTCTTTGAAATGGTGTGTTGTGTGTTCCGAACATGACAAGAAACTTGATTTTCGTTTCTAAATTTTGCAAAACAAAATAATGCAAAAATAGAATTTTCACCACATACTTTTGTTGTGAATGATATCTCAATGAGGGTGACTCTACTTCAAGGATCAAATAATGGAGGGATATATGAGTGGCTATCTTACAAAGCACCTTCCTCATCACAGCCTATTTCATTCTCAAGTGTCAAGACTTCTTATCAGAATTGGCATAGTCGCTTAAAGCTCATAAGCTTCCCTGCAAATGAAATAAAGCTCATAAGCTTCCCTTTCATGTTTCTTCTATGACTGGTTCACAATCCTTGCAACTAATCTACTCAGATATTTGGGGTCTTGCACCAATAAAATCCATTAACGGGTACAAATACTATGTGATATTTATTGACCATTATACTAAGTATATCTGGTGGTTTCCAATGAAGCAAAAGTCTTATGTTTATTCTATATTTTTACTATTCAAAAATAATGTTGCAAATTTTGTTTAAAAAACAAATCGTCTTTTTTTATTTTGATAATGGAAGTGAATCCATTAAACTAAAATCATATTTTGAAAAAATTGGAATAACTCAATTTCTAACCCCTCCTCGTACCCTAGAACATAATGGGTATGCAGAATGACACCATAGACACATTAGGGAAACTGGTTTTGCTTTATTGTTTCAAGAAGATTTGCCTTTAAAATTCTAGACCCATAGTTTTAATATAGTTTTCTATTTAATAAATAGATTGCCGACTCCAAATCTTGGTTTAAAGTCTCCCTTTGAAATTCTTTTTCAAAATTTGCCAAATTATCACCATTTGAAAATATTTGACTGCCTTTGTTATCCTTAGATTAAACCTTATTCTAATCATAAATTAGAACCTACATCTAAACCATGCTTATTTTTAGGACACCAAAAAAAATCAAAGTGCTTATAAATGTTATGATTTTTCAGTGGAAATTTTTTTTATCTTTCACCTTCCCTTTGTGGAGTCTCTCTTTCCATATAAACAAAGCTCTTCTTCTCAACCCATTGATGAAGATTCATTCTCAAAATGGAATACTTCTCTTCCACACACGTGTCCTCCTCGCACAATAATTCCTTTTTCTTCCAATTCAAATAGTTCTACCCACCTAACCAGTGATATGTCTTTCAATTCTGTTAAAACTCCCACTCCTACTCAATCACTAGCACGTGATATATCTCAAACCTTTCCTTTGTCTCATCCATATCTTGATAGCCATCATATATCTACTCCTCACTCTAGTCTGCAGGAAGGAATGGTCCCTCCTATTGATCTACCCTCCACGTCATCTGCTCTTCAATGTGAGAAAACTCCATGGCCAGTCATCAAAATGACAGATTGAACACATGCTATTGGCACCAGATCCATGAATAACATCTTCAAGCCTAAGCCACTAACCAACTTCTTTGTTGTAACCTCTCATGATAAAGAAACAAACCATGTTTGATCACTTAAGCTTTGAAGAGTGCCGAATGGACAAAGGCCATGTCCTTTAAGTTTGATGCTCTAATTCAAAATGGTACATGGGAGCTAGTACCTCCCAATCCCAAATACAATCTTATTGGCAGCAAACGGGTTTTTACCATCAAGCGCAATCCTGATGGTTTGATAGGTTGATACAAGGCTTGCTTGGTCGCTAAATGGTACATTCAAACATCAGGCATTTAGTATTCTGAGACATTTCGCCCAATCATTAAACCAGTGACTATACGATTTATTTTGTCTATTACTTTGTCTAAAAATTGGTCTCTTCGACAGTTGGACATTAACAATGCTTTTCTTCATGGTCAGTTGAACGAAGAGGTCTATATGTCTCAACCTCAAAGCTTCATTCATCCAAGTAAGCCTTCTCATGTTTGTAAGCTTAAAAAAGCAATTTATGGATTAAAATAAGCACCTCAAGCATGGTATATGGAGTTGGAATCGTTTCTTCTCTCCTATTGGTTTGTAAACTCTCATTGAAACACATCTTTGTTGATCTTCAATAGCTCGGGTACGATTATCTATTTATTGATATATGTTGATGATCTTGTTTTGATGGGTTATAATGACACTGCTCTCTCGCTCTTTGTTCGAGCTCTTTCTAATAAATTCTCTCTCAAGGATCTTTGGTTCGTTGAATTATTTTCTAGGTGTTGAAGTTAATCCAACTCATTCTGGCATTCTTCTCACACAAATGAAATATATTTAAGTTGTCTTTGAGTGTACTGGCATGACTGAAGCCAAGGTTGTCACCATTCCTATGGCATCATCGACTACTCTTATGTTACAGGATGGCACAAACTTGACCAATGCTATCAAGTATCGTCAAATGGTTGGTTATTTACAGTATCTCTATCTAACTAGACCTGATATTTTTGAGTCTGTCAACAAACTATCTCAATTTATACACAAGCCAACTGAGACTCATGTTGTGGTTCTCCGACCACTTTAGAGAAGAAATATGAGAAGAAAAATAAAAAGAATTCTATTACTCTCTTAAAATAGAATACAAAAATACAAAAAACTTCTCTCTTGGATTCTCACGTGGAATCTCTCCCCTTACTGTCAAACTCTCTCTGGAATTGCTCACTCTTCTCTCAAGCTCTCTCTGGAACTTAAACACTCTCTCTCTCAGAGTTTTCTCTCAATATTCCTCACTTGGTATAATATTGAGCTTGCTCTCTTGGCTTGCTTGCATGCAACGGGATGGAGCCTATTTATAGGCTTACTGTAACACCCCGTCCCAAATCGCACCGGAATCCGTGCACGTTGACCGAGGTTGACCGTTGACCGTTGACCGAAGGGGGTCAAAAGTTGACTTTTTGACTCGGTGAGAATTTTGAGTTGACCAGGATACCGTGGCGAAGTGCACGATGCCACGAGTTCGTAGACTGGTAGCACGTCGAAAACGGAGCTACGGTTTGAAAGTTATGGACGAAACAAGTTGCGGTCCAAACTGTCCAAGGGGTGCCGGAGTTGACTTTTTGTTTATGGGGAATTGAGCTTTGACTCATGCATGGTTGTGAAGTGCTCGTCGATACGAGTTCACAGACTAGCGGCACGCTCAAAACGGACATCTGGTTAAAAAGTTATGGACGTTTGAAGTTTACCGGATACCGTATTATTTTAATGTTTTTTTTTTGGGTCGGTGAACAGTGAAACGCCACGTGTCAGTTTTTGATTGGTCCACGTGGCATGAACAGTGTCACGCAGGGGTTTTATTTGTTAAAACACTCGGGGAAGAGAGAGAAAGAGAGAGAAGAGAGAGAAAGAGAGAGAGGAGAGAGAAAGAGAGAGAGAGAGCCACTGCCGGCCACCGGAGTTTTCCACTGTTCCGGCCGAGTTACTGTACACACGCCGGACAGAAAGCTTGCCCACCTCATTTCCGGCAAAACCTCCAAATTTCACGGCGAACGGCCGCCGGACGCGCCCGGATCGGACGTCCGAAGTTTGGCGGCGATTTTTCCCCTCCACCGCCGGCCACCGCGAATCGGCACTGTTCCGGCCATTTTCCGGCCACACGCGCCTGACAGCCTTGATCCTCTCCTCAAGTCCGGCCTACCCACCAAAAATCACGGCCATCGGACCACCAACGCGCCGGGATCGGAGCGTTTTCCGGCGAGGGGTCGAAAATCTTCAAACGGTGATTTCTCCGCCGTCCGACCTCCGTTTTGCTCACCGTCGGTCCCGTTGGATTGCTCTCCTCACGATCTACAAATCTGAAAAATTTCACAGCAAACGGCCACCGTCGGAAAATACTGTTCCGGTGACGGTTGCCGGTGACGTGGCGGCCCGCCGGAAATTACTGTTCCGGCGAGTACCCGAAAATTCCGGCCAGCTCCAGTCCGCAGTGTTCGACCTCCTGAACCCAAATCCGACTTCCGTTTCCGCCAATTCGCGACGGTTTGGGAGAATTGCGGAGCCGAAACTCGAAAAGCTTTCCGGCGAGATTCCGACCCCGTCGGGTTCGATCACCGGAAAGTAAGACCGAATCCGTGATCCTCATCACACGAGCTTCGATTCGGTATATAACTCGTAACCCTTAGATGTCGCTTGGTGTTCGCTCCCCGGGTATCCATTTGGGAATTATCCGAATAAAATATTAATATTTTTGGTTTGTGCACTGTGGTTGTTTAGGTGCACGCGCGAGTAGTGGAGTGGATCCCGAGGAGGATCTTAGTTGATTTGCGCTCTCCAAGTGAGTGACCCACCTTCAAAAATTATTTTGGGCAATTAATTAAATTTAATTGGTATTTAATTTAGTATTTAATTACGCTCATGTGGTGTGGTTAATTATGGTTTTAATGCGGTTTAATTTAATTTATTTGTTATGCATGAGCAAGGTATGTTTCGGTATTAATTTTACGTGGTTTCAAATGTGATTTCTCGGGCATAATTGGGTTAAATATTTTGTGAAAATATTTGGTTAAATTTTATAAATTATACCCGCGGTATTTTTATGGTTGCATTTTGTATTTCGAGAAAATTGTGGTTTGTTGTTATCGCTGTTTCGTACCGGGTGATTGGATAAAATATGTGGGATGGTGTTTTTGTGAAATTTTGGTATACTTCCCACGGTGGTTTTTTGGAAAAACGGTACGGTTGGTTGTTTATGTTTATTTTTAGACGCACTCATACAGTATTGGTGTTCTGGTGTATGGTGTATGGACACGTGGTTTAGCACGCAGTTATTATATGGTTTAGCGTGCGGTTATTACTTCACCCGTGAGTTGCCATTGGACCGTGGGCAGGCAAGGTTATTGTTGCGCACAGCCGCCCCCCTCCTTGGCCGGGTGATGGTTTTTAGCAGTCGGTACTGTCGGGACGCCGAAGTGACCACTGCAGGTTTCTCTCTTTAACCTCCCGCCAGTCGGTGCTCGGGACGCTGGGTATCGGAGGGCAACACCGGTATATGGTGTGGTGCGTCAGGTGTAATTGTCGGTGTAATTGCAAATAATGGGTTAAACCCCAAAGGTGTTCAAATTATTTACTATAATTTATTATATTTTTATTATATATTTGGGGTATGTTTCTATTTATTTATTGTTTATCAAATGGTTTAATCCCTTGGTTTTTGGGAGGTATGCACATTGGGTTTTGCGAAAAGGTTTTAAAAAGGGAACATTTCAAACGGAGCGATTGGTGAGAGTTTTGAGGGAAATCATTATTTTCCAAAGGTTATTATTATTTATTATTAATTGTTGGTATTTGTTCCACTCCTTAATTGTTATTATTTTATTATTATTATTAAAAGGTGTTCAGTAGTTCGGGTTACTCACGGAGATGATTAGCATCTCACACTCTTAAATTCCGTTCCCTTAGGTGCAAGTGGTGGTAGACGTTCTTTCGGAGCGAACCAAGTTTTCCGCTGCTGTTGTGTTTCGAGAAGTTTCTTTGTACTCGTTCATTTCAGTGTATTATTTCTTTTCAGCCTTGTTGTATTTCTGTTGTTTAGCACTTCTTAAAGCTCTGTATACTATTGGAATACTTCTGTTTTATTTATGCACTGGACTGTTGTTGCTTTGAGAAGTGCTGGAATTTGTGGAATCAGTTTGTAGTTTGTGGGAGGAATAAGGGGATGTTTTTAGAAGTGTGTTTTCAGTGCAGGTAATTTGTGGTAAGTAAATCCCTTAGGGGAGGCTCTGTCGGATTTTCCTTTGGAGGGTCCGGTAGGGTTTCCCTGGGATCAGGGCTGTCTAGGGTTCCGGGGAAGGAATTCTGGACGGGTCCTGACACTTACAAAGTCGGTTGCATGGCCACAATCTTCAACAGCTTCTGACAGTAGCCCACAATTGTTGAGCAATCCATTTTCGGTGTTAAATGCAGCAATGGCCATTGTCAAAGATGGTGGCTGTGCAGTCTTCACACTGTCGGTGCAGTGGCGGTGCGGCTAGACTTCACAATTCTCCCCCTCCAGCCGCATTTAAACTGATGGTCATCTGCCATCCATTCCGGCTATGTCTCTGCATAAATTCAGCTTCTCTTGAGCAACAACTTTTGTTAGCATATCTGCTGGATTCTCTTTTGTGTGGATCTTCATCAGTTTCAGCAACTGTTGATCTATTACTTCGTGTATCCAATGATAGCGGATATCAATGTGCTTTGTACGGGAATGATACATTGAGTTTTTGCTCAAATCCATGGCACTTTGGTTATCACAATGTATCTTGTAGTCTTCTTGCTTGATGCCCAATTCTGTGAGAAAACGCTTTAACCACAACATTTCCTTACCCGCTTCCGCTGCGGCAATGTACTCTGCTTCAGTAGTGGATAAAGCAACATACTTCTGCAATCTTGACTGCCATGACACAGCTCCCCCCGCAAAAGTGTAGAGATAACCTGATGTAGACTTTCTATTATAAGGGTCTCCGGCCATATCTGCATCTGTATAGCCTTCTAAGATTGGAGCACCTCCCCCGTAGCACAAGCACAACTTCGATGTACCTTTAAGATACCTGAGAATCCATTTGACTGCTTCCCAGTGTTTCTTTCCAGGATTTGAAAGAAATCTGCTCACAACACCTACTGTATGAGCAATATCTGGTCTGGTACACACCATTGCATACATCAGACTTCCTACCGCTGAAGAATATGGTACTGAAGCCATCTCCTCTATCTCTTCTTTGGATGAGGGGCACAATCTCTTACTCAACTTGAAATGATTTGCAAGTGGAATGCTGACCGGTTTGGCTTTATCCATGTTGAATCTCTTTATCACCCGTTCAACATACTTCTCTTGAGATAGCCATAACCTTCTATTCTTCCTGTCTCGGATTATTTGCATTCCCAAAATTTGTTGAGCTGGTCCTAAGTCTTTCATATCAAAGGACTTAGACAATTCTTTCTTCAGCGGACTAATCTTCATTGCATCTTGTCCAACGATCAACATGTCGTCCACATATAGCAAAAGTGCAATGAAGTTTCCACCTGAAAATTTTTGAATATAAACACACTGGTCTGCTGCAGTCCTTTTATAACCTTGACTCACCATAAACGAGTCAAACTTCTTATACCATTGTCTTGGTGCTTGCTTGAGGCCATACAAGCTCTTCTTTAGCTTGCATACGAGGTTTTCTTTCCCTGAAACCTCAAATCCTTCTGGCTGCTCCATGTAGATTTCTTCATGTAAATCACCGTGAAGAAATGCTGTCTTCACATCCATCTGTTCAAGCTCTAGGTTTAGACTTGCTACTAAACCAAAAATGACTCGAATTGAAGTCATTTTTACCACTGGTGAAAAAATCTCATCAAAGTCAATTCCTTTCTTCTGAAGAAATCCTTTGACCACCAATCGGGCTTTGTGTTTCACCACCTTTCCGCTGCCATCTTTCTTGAGCTTGAACACCCATTTATTCTTTAGTGCCTTCTTTCCTGTTGGAAGCTCAACCAACTCATAAGTATGATTTTTCTGCAAGGATTCCATCTTATCTTGCATTGCTTGCAGCCACTTTTCCTTCTCTTGATGAGAAACAGCTTCCTGGAAACTCTCTGGCTCCCTCTCTTCAGTAAGCAGAATATACTCAGATTCTGGAAATCTCTTTGATGGAATTCGGCCTCGCTCAGATCTCCGAACTTGTAAACCACTGGTTTCAGGAGATGTACCATCATCTGACCGCTGTGATGGCCCTGCAGCTGCTTGAGAGGATTGAGTCTCCCCCTGCTCAATATCCCCTTCTTCCTCCTGGTCTGCTTCTGGTATATCTTCATGCACCTCATTATCTTCTGTGGCTATTTGTGCTGGTGCTGGATTAGGACAAAAATTCTCGGCACTAGAACTACAATTAGGAGACATTCTGGGCTTTTCAATGTCTTCCATTTTCTGGTTTTCATAGAATACCACATCCCTGCTTCTAATAACCTTCTTTGTTTTCGGGTCCCATAACCTGTATCCGAATTCTTCATCTACATATCCTATAAAGATGCATGGAGTAGATCTTACATCGAGCTTCTGTCTGAGCTCCTTGGATACATGTACATAAGCTAAACAACCAAACACTCTTAAATGAGAGTAGGAGGGAATCTTACCCGACCACACTTTCTCCGGAATTTCAAAATTCAACGGTACTGACGGTGATCTATTGATTAAATAGCAGGCGGCACGAACAGCTTCTCCCCAGAATGGCTTTGGCAGCTTAGCCATACTGATCATACTTCTGACCTTTTTCCATAATGGTTCGGTTCATTCTTTCGGCTATTTCATTATGTTGTGGGGTGCGAGGGACCGTCTTCTTATGTCGAATGCCGTGTCTTCTGCAGTGGCATCGAACTCCTTGGAAGTATACTCGCCTCCATTATCTGAGCGGAGACATTTCAGCTTCTTTCCTGTTTCACGCTCTACCATGGTATGAAACAGTTTGAAGTAATCCAATACCTGGTCCTTTGTCTTCAAGAAATATACCCACACCTTCCGAGAAGCATCTTCAATGAAGGTTAGGAAATACTTGTTGCCACCTAATGATTCCACCTCCATGGGACCACAAACATCAGAGTGCACCAGACTAAGCAACTCTGATCTTCTCAATGCAGAGGAACTGAAGGAGACTCTATGTTGCTTACCAAATAAGCAGTGACTACAAGGATCTAGTGCAGCATCCTTGCAAACAGTGATAAGCTTCTTCCTTGCCAAAGTGGACAATCCTTTTTCACTCATGTGACCGAGTCTCTGGTGCCACAGATTTTGAGACGCCTCTCCTTCTGCAATATTGAGGCTATCTGCACATATCTTCACATGAGTCTTGTACAGCATTCCACAAATATGTCCTCGGGCGACAACTATGGCACCTTTCGTCATTTTCCATGTGCCTTTGCTGAAGTAGTTGTCATAGCCTTGCTTGTCTAAGGCTGCTCCCGAAAGTAGATTAAGCCGAAGATCTGGAACATGACGGACATCCTTCAAAGTGATTGTACAACCAACATTCATTTTTACCTGAATATCACCAGTTCCCATAATCTTTGCGAAACTGGAATTTCCCATCTTTACCGTACCAAAGTCTCCTGCTTTGTACGTTTTAAAGAAATCTCTGTGTAGAGTGACATGGTAGGATGCTGCAGTATCGACTACCCACTCAACATCTTGGGTTGATGTATGAAGGCATGTCTCTTCTTCGGTGGAGCAGAGCGCCACTTCTCCTGTAACAGTGACTAGTGTCTCTCCATCCTTCTTCGGCTGATTACCTTGGAATCTCTGCTCTCTCAACAACTTTCTACAGTTCTTCTTCATGTGACCCTCCAGGCCACAATGATAGCACTTATACGATGATTTTCTACCTTCTGTAGATCTGCCTCTGCTCTTGCTCCTGCCTCTCCCCCTATCTCGACCACCTCTTTGCTGTCTTCCTCTCTCTGTGACGAGGGCATGTGACTGATCCATGCCAATGTCCTTTCTCCTGGCCTCTTCATTAAATAGGGCATCCTTAACCATAGACATAGTAAGTTTGCCATTCGGGGCCGAATTGCTGAGAGAGACTACCAATGTCTCCCAACTGTCTGGAAGAGAGCTTAGAAGTAGGAGGGCTTGATCCTCATCCCCTAGTTGGTAATCCACAGCAGATAGTTGATTTACCAAGCTCTGGAACTCACTGGTATGCTCGGCTACAGAAGTTCCACTCTGTAATTTTAGATTTACCAATCGCTTAAGCAACAGGGCTTTGTTCCGAGCAGTCTTGGCCTGGTACATGTCCTCCAATTTTGTCCAGAGGGCATATGCATCTGTTTCCTTCGCTACATGATGGAAGACACTGTGGTCGATCCATTGCCTGATCTGACCAATCGTTTTCTTGTTTAATTTCTTCCATTCTGCTTCTTTGCTGGGATCGGGATTTTCACCTTTAGCTTCTATAGGATCAAACAGATCCTTACAATTGAGGAGATCTTCCATCCGAGGTCTCCAAAGTGTATAATTTGTGGCAGTGAGCTTAACCATAGCTCCCGAAGATGATTCCTCCATTGACATTATGGCTTGACCAAAAATGGAGCTGAATTTGGCAAAACGGAGTTAACCGTTGCGTCCGGAACGGCCGAAAATGGTGGACTTAACTCTTCCGGGGTCAAAATATAATTACCAAAAATTTTGGGGCAAAAATGTAATTTCATAAAACTTCTGGGTCAACCTGTAAATACAGAAACTACATGGGTCAATATGTAATTTCCAACAATTTAGGGGTTGTTCCGTAATTTCAAAAAATTTTGATGACGTGGCAGATTGTGTTGACTTGTCAACACGTGGCAGATGACGTGGCGATTACGTGGCTGACGACGTGTCGGATCGCGTGGCAGATGACGTGGCTGGGTGTGCTGATGTGTCTGCTGACGTGGTCGTCTTCAACCTCCAGACGGCGCGTGCGGCGCGTGAGGCGCGTGAACTGTTGCAGAAAACTTCAGGCGGCGCGTGAGACGCTGCGTTTCTCTCCGGCGAACTTCTTTGTTCTCGTCTCATCGGGTACTTTCACCTGGTATTGTCAAATTAATTATTTGAGCAATTTTTCGAAATACCAACCTGAAGAACAGTGGCTCTGTTTCTTCAAATTTTGAACCCAAGCTCTCGACCTGGAGCTCTGATACCACTTGTTGTGGTTCTCCGACCACTTTAGAGAAGAAATATGAGAAGAAAAATAAAAAGAATTCTATTTAGGGGTGGGCAAAATCCAATCCAACCCGTTTAACCCGCCCAATCCAATCCATTTTTAACGGTTTGAATTGGATTTTTACATCAATTGGATTGGATTGGGTTCAAAATATTATAAATTGTATGGATTGGATTGGTTATGGATTAGAAATATAAATTCAATCCAATCCAATCCAATCCAAATAATATATTATATAACTAAAAAATTATATATTTTTTATTTTTTTCATTTTTATATATTAATTTTAGAATTTGTTTTCATTTTTATATAGTAATTTTTAATTTTTTTCCCATTTTTATATATTGATTTTTAATATATATATATATATATAATTTTTTTTTCTTTTACATCCCCATATCTCAAATCTCAAATCAAATTGTAAGTTGTAACCTTAAACTAAACATTTACCTTTGTTGCCGCCCACTACCAGTCCATCACCATCACCATAATATATATATATATATATTTTTACATCCCCATCATATATATATATATACATATATTGTATCCGATTGTTACTTATATATATATATATATATATATAAATGTTTAAATATAATTTATTGCTAATTTTATTGTTTTGACCTTTGTAGACCTTACAGAATCAACTAAAATTAGTGAACCTGTCAACGATGATTGATTTATGATTTACCAAAGTTTTAAGGTTAAAAAAAAAAAAGAATTATGCATTGATTCTTGAGTGAATGAATTTAGACGAATGTATTATTTTACATTATTTGTTTTAACAATTTTAATTTGATTTTATAGGAGTAAAATGATGACATTAATATTTATTATTTAATAAGTGCATGATGTGTATCATTTGCTACATTTTCTTCTTTATTTTTCATTGAAAACTATGTTGTATTATTCTAATTGTATTTTATGTTTGGATAATTATGATTTATTATTTATATTTTATATTTAAAAAAATTTTTATTTGTATTATATATTTATAAATTAGTAAGTTTCAAACCGATCAACCAATCCAAACCAAACCGATCATAAATGGTTTGGTTTGGTTTGGATTTAATGCCTCAATGGTTTGGTTTGGATTGTAAAATAAAAAAACCGATATGTATGGATTGGATTGTATTTCGGTCCAAAACCGAACCAATCCAATCCATGCCCACCCCTAATTCTATTACTCTCTTGAAATAGAATACAAAAATACAAAAAACTTCTCTCTTGGATTCTCACGTGGAATCTCTCCCCTTACTGTCAAACTCTCTCTGGAATTGCTCACTCTTCTCTCAAGCTCTCTCTGGAACTTAAACACTCTCTCTCTCGGAGTTTTCTCTCAATATTCCTCACTTGGTATAATATTGAGCTTGCTCTTTTGGCTTGCTTGCATGCAACGGGATGGAGCCTATTTATAGGCTTACAAAGTCGGTTGCATGGCCACAATCTTCAACAGCTTCTGACAGTAGCCCACAATTGTTGAGCAATCCATTTTCGATGTTAAATGCAGCAATGGTCATTGTCAAAGATGGTGGCTATGCAGTCTTCACATTGTCGGTGCAGTGGCGGTGCGGCTGGACTTCACAACTCATTGGGCAGCAGTTAAATGGGTTCTTCGTTACCTTAAGGGTACAAGCTCTTATGGCCTTTTTCTTCATCATGGCTCATCTCTTTCTTTCCATGCCTATATTAATGCTGACTGGGCAGATAATAAGGATGACAGTACCTCCACATCTGCTTTTGTTTTTTTTCTTGGCTCCAATCCTATATCTTGATGTCTAAGAAACAATGAACAGTGTCTCGATCTTCAATAGAAGCAGAATATCGTTTTGTGGCAACAACAACGCCTGAGTTATGCATATAGTCTAACCAAGCGGTCTAAGATTTTTGGTATATGTTACATAAAATTTTAATTTACACTCAAATTACATATAATTCAGATAAAATATTCAATAGGCATGCATAGTGGAACATTACTAATGATAATATATGGTAGTGAATTTGTTGGGATTAGTGGACTTGTAATCAACAATGGATGCTTTGTGGTTCAGCTCCATTTGCCATGTCTTGACAAGGTTCTGTACCATTTCTTCAAGTGACCCTGGAGGCCATACCTTCCATATATATATATATATATATATATATATATATATTCATAGATCAAATTAATTACCACTTTTTTTTTTAAATCAAAGTATGTATGTAAGATTAAAAAAAATTTTAAAAAAAAAAAAAAAGATGGAATGAGTTTGGTGAATTAGAGTTTCCTGCATATATCCATATATAGAGAGAGAGCCAGTGAACTTAGCTATTACATATTTGAAATTTCAATTTCATGCTCATAGAATATTTCTTTTAAAGGAATTAATTTGATTAATTACTTTCTTTGTATTTTATCAAAAAAAATTTACTTTCTTTATAATTAATTTAATTAATTATTATACAACATTTCTATTCACCCTCACTATCAATGCTGGCGATAATGACAGACAACTTAGTTTGTAATTATGTATATTGATTTTTATTTAAATCTTTTTTTTATTTTTTAGAAATAAAAATTGTACAGTAAAATAACGTACGTCTTATATATAAATGAGACTCACTATCACATCAATAGCTATATAACCGATGATTAACAAGCATCATCACAGAGGAGGTGAAGATTAATATTATTGACAGTGATAATTAGTTTTCTTTTTCTTTGTTTTTTAAAGAAAAGAGTTCCCCATATAGCCATAACCATATACCTCAGTGGTTAAGTACGCTAATTGTGTCCACAAGTATGTCGGTACGAATCTTATAAGTGGAAGGACCTAAGGGATAGAAAAAGAAAAAAATAATCATGTATTTTATTATTATTATTATTTTTTACATAGTATTTTATAGAGTTTTGGTTTAAGTGAACTGTTTAATTAATTTTATAGTATTAAAAATGAAATATGACATAAAATTAGTAGAAATAAAGAAAAAATGCATAATATTTTATTTTATTTTTTTAGGAAAATCCAATAGTATTTAAATATCATGAGAATTTAATTAAAATGTTCATTTTTCAGATTTTTAATCTTAAAAGATAAAAATGAAAAAATATTTTTATATTGCCATACATGATTTGTTGATCTTATTTTTAGCTAGTCAATAATTAAAATAAATTAAGTAACCCATTAAATTATTAGCGAGATTTTATAAAATATATATATATAGATATATAGATATATGCATGATAGGAAAGTATTAGCTCCACATGTTACAGTGTCATTTTTAACCACAAAACATGACATTATCCGTATATCAATACTTCTTTACTCGACATTTTCATTACTAAATAGTATTAAATCATATGGACTGAGCGAGAGTCAAATACCACTGACAAATTCCAAAATTTCAGTGGGTTAATCTCTAAAAGGTCAAAATCTCTTGATTTCTATATTATTTCATGTTGTATATAGATGTATATACAAATTGTAGCATTAATATAATTCTATAACACCAATTATAAAAATTTTAACTGTCAGAAATAATATTTGAAGGTGAAATTTCTGGGGTGAGAATCTTTGAAAAGTATACCTTATGGAAACATCTTCTTTCAAGTACTGTGACTAAGAATGAAGTTTGGTGGAGAAGTGGATGCTTGTTTGACGTACTCACCTAAGTCTGGGGTGAAAAATAATGAGTTATCCATATTGTTTATATATATATATATATGATTATAAAAATTACTAAAGATGAAAAGCATAAACTATTATGTAAAATCTAAATAGCAAGAAATGAAAAATTAGAATTTATACCCCATAATTAGTTAATTTCACAAATCTAGATCTAATTTATCAAATAAAATTTAAAAAAAATAATAATAATAAAGCTAAAAGGCTTTTAAATAATACCAGTTGGTAACCAAAAAGTTGGTTTGATGTTGAACATTAATTAGTCTTAAGAGAATCCAGATACAAATTCCCTTCAAAGAAAATATAAATAGGAGCTTGATAAAAGCTAAAAGCAGTTTCAATGGCTGATTTCCGAAATTGGGCTCGAATTATTTAGGTGGGCTCCTCTTTTGATTGCGATAATTGGGCCTCCCTGGAAATTTATGCTGCGATCTGCCCAATAGAGAGCAGCATGCCCGCATTAGTTCTTCATACCCGTTTAGAACTGCACACACTCCAAATTTCTTTTAATAAAATAAGGCCACCGGTCGAGAAACCCAAAAAAAAAAACAAAGAAAGAAGAAGTTAATATTAAAAAAATAATAAACAATAACAATTTGAAAGTTCAAAAACCAGAAAAATGTGGGAACTAAACTTTTTGATATTTTTACAATAATTAACTACAAAATGGAGTGTAAATAGAAGTAATAAGAGGTCCTGTTTCAGCAAATATGTAAATTATTTGCATGAACGAAATTAAATGATAGACCGACTCCGCTTCTTTGTCTGTCACTTTAGATGGTGTGACATTTTGCTATCGTCTTGATATATGTACAAAGGTCATATACATTGTTGTATATGACTGCAATTACATGATGAGATTGAATAGACATGGCTTGTTGTATATGACTGCAATACATGATGAGATTGAATAGACATGGCCAAAAGCAGAAATAAAGAGTTTGCGGATAAAAAGGAATGGAAGATTAGAATAAAAGCATCATAATGATTTTTTTTTTTTTTTTTTTGAAAGGCATATTTGAAGTTCTACCAGCTTGAGCATTTTTACCGAAAGGAAAAAGATTTAGGCAGCTTATACTCATTATTCCCTCTTAAAAAAAAAAAAAAAGGTAAATGGAGTTAATTAGAAGGGGTTTTCCAGGTCTAGAAAGTACAAATTAACTCAAGGGGATTTTTTGCGAAAGCATTTCTGAGTAAAATTTTAAGGGCAATTAGTAACTTGTAAGTGATAGGCCTTATAGTTTTGTACTAAAAAAACTTATGGCTACGCATAGAGTAGCTTCATAGTATGTCTTGTTGGTTCTCCTAAATAGCATCTGTCTTTTTTATTTTTTTTAGTAATTAACAGTTCATCGATTCGTCATATATTTGAATCTGAATAGAAAAAAATAAAAAAATATAATTTTTGCCAAACTCGGCTAATTGCATTATGTAAATAGCATATGCTTTAGTAGCAAAAAAAACACAACAGAAAGTGTCTTGTTTTGGGAAAGAATGAGATTTATTACTATACAGATATTTGTCGTGGAAATTTGAAGAATTTTCTCTAAGAGAAAACATGCTGCAGAATGAAAATTGAAACAGATAAGCCACTAGAAGAGAAAAATTGGTCTTGGAACGAAAATAAAAGATGCTGCAACTATTGCTTGGTCCAATTTTTTTTTCTTTTGGTTGGAGGTTAAAGGTCCTTGTAAGGAGTTATAATTGCAAATCATTACCCTTCAGCAAATTGTCTTTCTATATATATATATATTTTCTATTTGTTTGGCTTCCAAAAAAATGCAAATGGGAATCATTTCTTGGCATCTATAATGTCGGTCGTTCAAGGATTTATTTGGGTCGGCATGTTAGAGAACAGTGATCTTAAAAGTCAGAATGGTAATGGATGGATATAGTTAGGATCGAGACACGCTTTGAAGGAAATATTATATTAATTTTCCTATAAGAACAATACAAATTCAAAAACCTTAGAAGTGCTACAATAGGGTAAATTTTAATTCGCATGTTATGGCTTTCCTGAATATTTGCACAGTTTTATTTGGAAAATTTTTAAACTTTAAAAAAGGCTTTTAAAAAATATAACTTTTTAAAAAAAAAAAGTTTTGAAAAAATAGGGAAAAAAAAATTTATTACAAACAAGACATATTAAAATAAAACCTTAATATGTGTGTACTTTACTTTTTGATCTAAAAGTTCAAAACTTTCCTTTCTATATATATATATATTTTTATATGGAAATATAATTCAATTGTTTATCAACGACATGAAGCATTTCAAAATTACTATTCAAATTTCTTCATTCAAAAATGTGTTACAATTAACTACTAGAATGCTATTGGAGTTAGGTGACAAAATTTAGGAAGCAGATAATGAAAAATATTATTTAAATTTCTTCATTCAAAAATGTGTTGTAATTAACTATTAGAATGCTATTGGAGTTAGGTGACAAAATTTAGGAAGCAGATAATGACAAATGGGAGGTTTAAGATTGAGATTTGGTGATAATCCATTTGTGCTAGAAAACGATTTCTATTATATCCTCTCTTACCATTCTAGCTAGACCAGCCATGTTGGAGAAGTTGTTGCTTAAATTAGAAAAAGTTTGTGTTCATTTTTAACTCTTAAAAGTGCAATACCTAGTGAAGGTGATATCTGTAGTTGTTAAATTTATGTATGAATTTTGGTAAAATTTCTGAATTCTAGAGTGACCCAGCCAGTAGGGACCTTTGATGAGGTACGTTTCAGGAAATCAAGAAACAGTTACAAATTTTTGAATTTGAAATTATATGCATCCTAAATATAAAGTAACTATATATATATATATATATATATAAAATAATTACAATATAAATAATAATAAAATAGTCTATAAATATTAAAAATTATTATACATAAAATAAATAAAATGCTTTGTCTATTGGTATCAAAATAAAGTTTTGATAAATAATAGTAAAAGTACATCATCAATATAAAAAAAAACTCGTTCAGGATTTAGTGTATATAATAATATACTTCCAACTTATCATAATGGAAAAAAATTTCACGTAAATATGAATATATCAAAAATATTTCTCTGTATTAATTCCAACCATCTATCACCTAAAGTGAAGTATAGTATTTAGACAAAAGTCATAGAATAATTAAAAACACCAATTTATAATCATTGTGAGGATTATATAGTCTCATATGGCTAATTGGATATACAATTGAAATTTCAAAATTTTTATGTTAAGAGCTATTATGTGTACTTTTTTGATAAATTACTATTGTGTGTACTTAAGCCTTGATTCATCATAAAAATTCCATAATGCCTTTTTAAATCATAGCATATATTATTCAAGCTTTATAATCAAAATCTTATGTAGCATATGTATATTAATTTTCACTAGTAAAGGGATTTAATGATTGTTGACTTGGATTTTTTATCAAACTCTAGCATTTTTACTCTTTTTTGAGTGATATTTCAAAATTTTCTCATCATAAAACATGCTCAAATAATGAGAAATTTTAATGCATGCTTGAAAGGCTATAATTTCTATCAATATCTTCCATTGATAATCGATATTTTTGTCAACTTTTTCAACAAAATCTATACCAAATCTTTAGTTTCTATCAATAACTTTCGATTTCATTGATAATTCTCAACATCATCGATATTTGCATCGATAATTTAAACAAATATAACTTACCTCTATCGTGTCGAAGGTAAAAAAATTCTAACAATGTCAACAAAATGTTGACAATATCGACTCTTTTTTCTCCCTAATCCAAATGAGTTTTTACCAAATTCTAGATTAAAAGGACTTTAAAAGAGATAATTAAGCCATGAACTAGTATAAAGGCTTAGAGTAGTGCAAATTGATGAATTTACTTCTCCTTATTAGAAAGTTTCACTGAATAGGTCACTAGATTCCCTCCATTTGATGACTATTTGGAACAGTTTTTCCATTTTTCAATTTTTTTTTTTTTCCAATTCTTGACATTGCTCAATTATATGATGTATAAAATTTCACACCAATCGTTTGCCAAAAGACCTCCCCTGAAAAAACAAAAAAAAAACAAAAAAAAAAAAAGGCCAGTCCTTCGATAGTGATGTCATATATTAATATAGATGACAAGAGAAAGTGCTTGGGTAGAACCAATTTGTGCCAACATGAACCATGCTAGCCTTTACTTAATTACATAGGAACTACTTCTTATTCTATCCTTAAGCCAAGATATCCACTGTCCTTTTCAGTTGCTCTAACTACTTTGTAGCAAAAGCGAAAAACTTTGCTGCCTCTCAGCTAAAAAGGTCCTTTTGTTACTCAATAAATAAAAGGAATCCTTTGTGTTCACACCTGTATAACCTGTATAACGAATATTCAATCCACATGAATAGATCTCCAAGTTATTAGAGGACCAATCATTTGAACTTACTTAAGTTAGCTGCTTACATATAAAATATTAGCATATATATATATATATATGATTAAATATACTTGTTGAAAATTTGTGAAAGCTATTTCTCACTTTATGCTAAATGTTAAGGTTTTCACTTGTTCATCTCAATTTTAATTTTTAAATATTTAATAAAGTGTAATCAATTAATAGTATGAATCATAACAATTTATCTTTCCACATAAAATAGCTTTCCACATAAAATGGAAAATAGTTCTTAAACAATCAGTATTCTATCCACAAATCTTAGTCCCCTTTGGTGAAACGAATATTGAACTATTTAATTTGGATTGTATATTCCGGCTGTTGCTAAACATGAGATGTATAAATGTCTCATATGCAAATAGGCTAATAAAATGGATACTGTGGTCCTTAATTCGATGCCCAAATGATTTATAATTGGCTACTGACTAAGTTCTTAAATATTAACAATATATTTTGTATAAAATATCGGCATGTAGTACACAGAGTATGTTATATAAATTTTATTGTTTTGGATTGAATTGAATTATAATATATTATGTTAGAAATGTAATGTATTATAATTTTTTTAAAAAAATAATAATTTTAACTAAGAAAAATATAAACTTTACTTTTATTATTATGCATATGATTTGTTAAAATAATTATTTTACTCAAAATAGATCAAATTGATTTTTTATTATTATTCATATAATGTTTTTTAAATAATTATATCATTCATAATATATCGAATTCATCATACTAATTGCATTAAGAATAACTAAAAAGTTTCAACAACAAAAACTAATAATTTTTTTAATTTTAAGAAACAAATTAATATATTTTTGAGAATGTTATGCATCAGTAGATAATATAAAAAATAAATTTTCTCTTTTTTAAAAAAAAAATGAGTTTACGTGGAAAAGGAAACAAAAACAAAAAGAAAAAAATTTATCATATTTTTAAGAATATTATGCATCAGTAGATAATATTTAAAAAAAAATTCTGTTTTTTTTTTAAAAAAGAAAAAAAGAGCTTAAGTGGAAAAGGAAACAAAAATAAAAATATTACAAAAAGGACAAAATTTAATAACTAAGAAACGATATGGAAAAAAAAAAAAAAAAGGTAATATACATATTCACTTTGTAAATCAATATAATTTATCCAAAATTAAATTTCTTGATATTACTTCAATCTCATGAGACAAATGAAAGAACGGCAGCGAAAACGATTTAACCAAAAGATCCTAAACAAGACCCCACCCAAAAAAAAAAAAAAAAAAGAGGTTAGGACTTAATCAGTAATGGATAAGATTAGCATGTGTCACAGAACTTTAGTCTATATCCAAATTTTTATAAAAAAATATTTAAATATTGGTCATGGCTCCTATATTATTAATTTATTCTAAGAAAATATGACACTACTGACATGTAAGTTGACAAAAACGACATCAATAGCTAATATATATATATATATATATTGGCTAAAATGTTAATTACGGTGCCTTCAAAAAAAATATTAATCATAATAATATCATTGATACACATAATATATAAATTAATTTTTACTTGGCCAAAAAAGAAAACTCGATGCTTCTCTACCAACTTGCAATGACTGTATATATAATGCCTCTGTCTACCAACTGGTGGTATCTATTTATATACCTTGATATATTTATTATTCTTAACATTCAATATCAATTTTTTTTAATTACAAAATTATTTAATGTATGTCTTTGACTTAAGAAAATAGAATCTTGAGGTTTCAAGCTTTGTAATATTGCTGAAAATAAAATGAATAATGTTGTTTGTCACCGATGGTGACTGTCAGCATCTTATATGGTATTGGATCCATGTATATATATATGGATAAAAAAAATTTACATAATAATGGGTTCTATATATATATATATATATAAACTATTTTAACATTGGATCCATCATTATGTAGAATGGTGACAGTCACCTCTGATGACATATAACAATACTCAAATAAAATTAAAGTGTAGAGATTCTTTTTCCATGTCACATGGTAGAGTTGTGGAAGAATTGATTGGTAAGTGGTGATGGCATGCTTTTGAAAATAAGCAAATATTAAATAGTAGTATTCCCAGTTGCATCACTGTTCAGCAGCTAGCTTATCTTAAATGATCTCAAGAAAGATTTGTCAGATTATTAATTATTTTTAGCATAGAAATGAAAGCCTTAAGAAATATATACATACATGAGCAGTATGTATCATCAACTGCCAATTTTTTTATTTTTATTCTTTTTTTCTTTTTTTGAAAGAACAAATGCCAACCATTAGATTCATGAATGTGATGCTACCAAGACTTCTAAATGTAAATTAAATGGTATTAAAGAAGTAGATATGATGAGGTCCTTAGAGCACACATTTCAAAGGAATATATGTCATCAAATGAATTAACTTCTTAACAACTTGTTCCAATTGATTATTTACCCAAAAAAAAAAAAAACTTGTTGCAATTAATTAAATCAAATTCCTCTTAATACTCAACAAAATACAATAATTCCATAGATATATTCATCAACATTTGTTTACTTAATTTTGGCTACCAAGTGATATGTCATTGTATTTAGGTCTCATTTACTTTCTAAAAATTAAAGAAGTTGTTACTTCAATTGATATTCAAAATTAGAAAAAATAATTTGTATTTATACAATTGTTCAACAGATCAATTTTTTTGCTCTACTTGACTTGGCGAATGAGTGTAATCTCCATTTGTGATTTTTTGTTTCATTACGATTTATGGAAGGAAGAATTTTTATCAAAATCAAGATTTTAACCCTAAATCTAGAATATATAACAATTCTATAATATGGATATCCATATTTTTTTATTATACTGACATTCGTAAAAATGATTATTTTTTAAAAAATTATAATTTTTATATAATAGTATTAATAACTATTTTTTTTTAAAAATTTTATTTTTGTAGACATCCATACGATAAAAAATACAAACGTTGAAACCATAGAAAAATTATATATATATATATATATATGTTTAGATTATTAATATTATTCGAATCTAGAATCTTATAGATTCTCATGTACGAAGAAACGTGGATATTGCCATTAAACTGTCTGGCAAAGCAACTATTAAAAAAAATTATGTATAAAAAAAAACAATAGGCTGCAAATTCTAAAAATGAAGATAATGATTAACGGCAACCAAGCTACAACTGGGCTTTAATTTATAGAAGGAAATTCTGAAAAGCAAAACAGATAAAATATTGATAGATTGTTCAACTGATATTGTACGTATTAAAGTATGTCATTCCGTTTCAAAAAGATTGCTTTTTTACCCTAAATTGATCTAATTAATAAAAATAAAAATAAAAAAAAAACCTTAATTTCTGTTTAGAAACTATTAGTATTTATAAAAAGAAATAAAGGGCAATCTTATCTACAACAGGGGTCCCTCAATAGGTAAAAGCAAGTAGTAGCTAGCCCCAGTAAGAAAAAGGAAGAAAGAAACATACATAAAGGGGCTTCATAAGGAATCTGCAAGTATATGGTACATAATTAATGTTCCACAAAAAGATATTTTTTTTTTTTTTTAGGCCTGCCTTAGATACACATTATTAAATGTTACATTATCACGCTCAAAAGCATCAAGGAAAATTGACATGTCAAAGTTGATGTCATTTTCAATGTCTAAGTGAAAAATTAATACCAATATAATCGGAAAGAATTAGAACAAACCTAAAAAAATTAAAATAAAAAATTAAAATAAACCTGAGAGTTTGAAGATGGAGAGGCCCTAGAATATGTCACCAGCCTCAGAGAGGAACAGAGCCTTTATTGCAAAATAGATATATAAAAGCTCTCTCTCTCTCTGTCAAAAGTTATAATCAATTTCGAAGTGTAAGTTGTATAGAAAACATCAGGAAGCAAGAATAATTCTCTGTGAGAATCAGAGGAGAAGAAGATACTTACATACATACGTACATACATATATATATATATATATATATGATATATATGTATATATGTCTATAAGAATTATGAAGGAAACGAAAATGGAGAGAAGGTCTGAGAAAGGGTCAGGAAGCTCAGAAATTAGATCTGCCATTGAAGGACTATCAGAAACAGTCAAAGTTAAACCGGTTGCAGAAGAGGTCAAAGTTGAAGTACATGGTGATCATACTCATGATGATGATGCCCATTATATCCCCATAAAGCCTTTTCTTTCTATCTGCAACTCAGTTCTTCAAGTTCTTGGTTTTTACTCGCTCTCTGTCTCTGTCTCTATCTCTGTCTCTGTCTCCATCACACACGCTCAAAGAACCATCTAAAACATTTTTGATGATTATATTCTCCTTTTTCTATTTGACTTTTCTACAGATAGGATTGGTCCAACTATGGCTGTTCTCAGGCAAGATGTTTATCAAAACATTCAGGTAACACACACAAAATATATATACAGCAGAAAATGTACATGTTTAAATAATTTAAAGTTTTAACTTTGATGCTATTTAATACTATATTTGTTGCTATTTGCATGCATATAGAGATTGGAAACACTTCATGAATCTGATCCTTCAGTATTTTCAAATCTGGTTGAGATTGTGAAGAAAGAAGTCAATGAAGGAACTGCAAGAAAAGGTAGCAGCTGTAGTAAAGCCATTGTATGGCTTACAAGGTAATTATTTAAAATTCTTATAATATAATTTAACATGTATTTTCTTTTTTCTGTCTTTTTTCAGTTTTTAATTATAACAAACAGAACCAGCTGGCAAAAACGCCCCTAATAAAAATGCATATTCTTTGCTGTCTAGATCATCCATCAGATAAGTAATCAAACGTTTAATTGGGGACATATAATATATATATATATATATAGGATATGATGAATCTATTTGGTAAGAAAATATATATATTTACTATATAATTAAAAGAAGATACAACTTAGGTTACTGTGTTGTGAAATAAAGAACTGACCAATCTTCAAAGTTTGTCGTTACCTTAATGTCCTATATATTAAATCTGATAAACTCAAAGTTAAATGATAATTACAATGAAATTATTCGCCAATTCAATTATTTATTCTACCAATCAAAATCTAGTGAGAGAAAAAAAAAAAAAAAAAAAAAAAAAAAAAAAAAAAGAAGAACTGTCATGACTCATCCACCTCCCTCCATCCTAGATGAACTTCAAAACTCAAAGTTGAAGCAAACAAACTGTCTCATCTATGAACTACCCCAGCTAAGCAACTATGGCTTGTTGGTCATTTCCATTTTGAATTTTATATATTACATGCATTATTTTACTCCATCTTATTGTCATCAGAATCATAGTATGTCGTTTTCTTAAAATCTTTAGCCTACTTTGTCAATGAACTAAGAAAATCAGTTTTCAGCTGGTTTTGAAAACAAATCTTCTTCAAGTTTTGGAAAAGGAGTTTTAAACATTACCCAAAATTTGTTAATCTCGATCCTTAATTAGATCGCTGGATTTTACGGTGGCATTGCTGCAAAAATTAGCCAGAGATCCAGGGCAAAGTGTGGAAAAAGCAGTGGAAGAGTCATACAACACAACTTTGAAACCTTGGCATAGATGGATTTCTTCAGCTGCTTTTAGGGTACTATTTTTTCTTTTTACTACTATTTCATTAGCTCTGTTTTCCTTGATATGAAACTGTATGAAAAAAAAAATAATAAAAAGGTCAATTAAATAATATTTTGTTTGTTAAATAGTTGTTGATATATTTTCCTTTGGACTAACAAATAGAGAGTATTGGAAATTAGCAGATAGCTCTAAAATTGGTGCCTGACAATGAAACCTTCATTGGTCTCCTAATGGCAAAAGATGAAAACTATGAGACTCTTAAAGAAGATATGCAGACATTGATCTTGTTACTTGTTCCTTTTCTGGAGGAGATCCACTCTGTTCTGGTAATGAGCTAGCTCTCAAATCTCAAGCAATGTTTCTTAATGGTTAATGCATTAATTACTTCCAAGCTATATGTTTGTTAATTACCCTAATTATGTTCTTGATTTTGCAGAGATTTTATAGCTTGGACAGGATAAAGGCTACATAAAGATTAACTATATATATATATATCATATATTTTGTATACATTAAAAGCAGGATTTATATATACGTAAGTATATAGACTACAGAGTTTGGTTTGTAAAGTATTAATCAAGTCCCTTTGTTGTCCCTTTTTGATGTTCATAATATAGATATATACAAAAGTTGGCATGTTTTTCAATAGTAAAAGAAAATGCTTTGCTTATATTTAAGCTTATGACAAATAGAATACAAAATTACAAGAAAAATGACTCTTTATTCTCGTAAATCCAATCCATAACATTGTGACCAAACTGAAATATAAACCGTTAGCAGAATTCCAAAATGGATGTATATTTAGTTGACAAGAACTCCAAAGCTTTTGGTTTAAGCATGGTGCCATGGTGAAAGAGGATGTAAATATGGCATTTGATTATGTGCATAAATCTTATGTAAAAAGGTTGTGCAGAAAAGTCTAATTTAGGGATAATAATATAAATATATATAACAAAAGAAAAATTCCAAGAATCTTATTCATAATGTCATACACTACATCTTATTAGAACAAGCCTATAAAGACATATAGATTATTGATCACAATTTCAAAAGCTGCATTGCTATTCTTAAATTACAATATCATCATTGTCGCTTGAACAGTTTGTGATATACGAGACAAACTATCCTGTGTTTCTCAGGACTGGGCAACTAGAACCCACCCCTTCAGCAGAAGTTTCCAATTTGGCTCCTTTTAAAAGGCCTCCAATTAGTTCTCCAGGGTCATAAAAAAACTCCACCTTCACAATTTTCTTATGCTCATCCAACTATTTCATCAAAAGAAAGTATGGTTTATCAATTTTATATGTATATAAATGAAAAGAAAACTAAATAAAAAACAAACGTCTTTACGGAGACAATCCAGTGATAATATCCATATTTCTTCATATGTAAGATTTTGAATTCAGATCACCTAATAATAATAAATAGAAAATAAAAATAAAAATAAAAATAAAAGATAAATAAAGAAAGGTGAACCAAAATAATTAAACTAGTTTGTACCTCAAAAATTGCCATTCCATAGAATTCAACAAGTTGACCAGTTGGAGCATGGTCTTTGAAAGGACCTTCCATGTACCCCCAATGCCTGAACTTGTAAACAATAACAGGAGGCCCTGAGTAAACATGAAGAACCTCCAAAGCAAAACCACGAGGAAAAGTTGTGGTGAAAGCCTTGTGAGATGATTCTGATGTTTCTTTGTATGGATCATAACCTCTGGAACTTTCAGGCAATGAGGTTTGCAACAATGGGATATATCCTCCTCCAAGCTTTCCTATTTCTTTCAGATTTATACCTTTCCTTCCTGTAAATAATAATAATAATTTTTATAATTATATTTTAAATTTTCTATTATTTTATAATGTTATATATATATATATATATATATATATATATATATATTTTATTATTTATAATATACATACCATTAAGGCTGAAGGTATACTTTTCAGGATCAAGTGTTTTGTAATCATTGATGTCGACCTTATGAAAAATCTCCATTTCCCATGTCTTTACAAGGTTTTGCACTTGTTCTCCAAGTGACCCAGGAGGCCAAATCTTCAACACAAAGATATTAATCCAAACAAAAACTTAATCAATGTCATAAATCCATATTCAAAAACAGTCAAAAACCAGTAATTAAACTATATATATTCAAAAATTAGTTAAGAGAGAGGTGGACCTTGGTTCTGCCTTCTTCAAAGAGTTTGTTAACAACATTGTAGTTAGGAGGAACACCAAACTTCCACTTGGTATCCTTCTCTCCTTCTCCATTCAAAAGGTAACGATACTTGTCAGCTGAAGATGCCATTTCTAAGTTTACAATAGGACTGGATACAATATTATGTAGGTAATTATATAACAAGGAAGAGGTGGGGAAAATGGAAATAAGTAAGTTTTCTAAGAATAGTCAGACAGAGTGTTACGTCACGGCAAGTTATTGAGGAGAAAAGTCACTATTTTAGTTCCAAACCATATATATACAAGCTAGAGATGAACATACCATTAAGTATGTTTTTCCATTAAAATACATAATAGTGCACAACTTACTCTTATCAGCTATATATTATCGTATACCTTATATTTTCTTCCGAAGACATCATTTGCACTTCAAAAAAAGTTTGCTTATTCCAAAAAATAATAATAATAACAACAATAATACTCAGTTTTCAAGCTGTTTCATTATGTTTAATAGCTCAACTGATATTGCTATTATAGAATATTAAATCAATTATTTTGTCTGAGGACCATTTCAAAGTCACAAAAGGTTAATGACCATTTCAATATTAAATTACTTATATTATAATCTATTCAGAGCAATATGAGAAATTTCTTTTCAAGGGGATCCTACATCAATTACGTCGTTACTTTCTTTACCTTCCAATCAACTTACCAGTGTATCATGGCCATCCGAACTTCCCCAAAAGTTATCCTTACTTTTTTTTTTTTTTTTTTTTTTGGTGAATCAATAAAGAAATGGAAAAGAAAAAGGAAATTAATTGCAATTAAACGTCTTTCAAATTTTCTTTGTGAAATACACAACTAGAAACCTATTACCGTCACAAATAATGTTTCAGGGAATCTTTGTTCATAGGACCATTAAAATTGGACCACCGCAGACTAGCATTGTCATTCGTCCATTATTTTCAGTATGCCTATAATATCATCACCAAATATATCGAACCAAAAGAAAAAAACAAAATATAGTTCTGGTCAAATGTGAACCAACAAATATACAGTGTTTGTGGCCACCACGCATCAGCTAATAAGTACAAAAATATAAAACCAAACGTGCACCAATTCATCAAACCCACATTAGGGAATCCCGGCACAAATTTCTCCAACAAAAGTAATCAAACAAAACCAGAAGAAAATAAAAAAATAAAAAAATAAAAAGATAGGCAGCTCAAAATACAAAATTTGTATAGAACTGGCACACGCACACTTGATCTGCGGTGTTGGCTTCCAGTTTAGATATCATTACTAGCATTCTATCACTAACATTGATGAATAAAATTATTTACATAATAGCATATTCTTAAGCAATTAAACAACATTATGTTTCCTCGTGCATGGTCTCCTTTACTTGTTTCGAAGTTTGTAATAAATATGCACCATAATCATTTACAGGCTAAGTATGTCCAAGCAAGATAATGCCACCAACAGGTATAAAGAACAGGGGAACAGGGTATGGCTTTTTGTTACCTGGTTAAACTAATATTTGAATATCATATAAATAGAATATAACATTTCTACTTTTGGAAATATTTCTAAAAATTGTTCACGGAACAGGATTCCAATTTCTCAGAAGAACCAAAAAAGGTAACAGATTATCTAGTTTCTTCTTGCCAAACTTGTGGAAAAGAAAAGAGCACATTAATATAAAGACCCCACCTGCTTTAAAATAGCATAACATTCCGAGTATTAGAAACTTAGAATAGGTGGAATGCAGCCATATCTGATGCAAAGCCGAAACTGTACTGACTCCCCGCAAGGTAATTAATAAATTGAAGCTGCAGGAATTTTCAGCCTAAGGTATTTCACATGTGCATTAAACAACTCACCAGAACGTATCTACAAGCGTGGTTAAACTACTCCATAATTGTCAAAGCTTACTCGCTAGCTGAAATTCATGTACAGAAAGTAAATCGATTGTTTCCTTAGCCCAAGTTACAAAGCAGACAGAAATTTCTATGACTAAAAAGTCAAAAATCCTAAGATGGTCAGTCTTTAGTTCACCTTGTACCGTGCAATTAGCCATTTTGGAGTATCTCCTTTTTGAGTCCACAATGGTTTTCTCAGCCCTCCAGGACCAATTTTTAGACAAGAGTCGAAGTTCATTTATATGTAACGTCACGAACATTCAGATTGGTGCCACATTTCCATGACCAGCAGCTAAGAATTATCAGCCTTCGTAAGTGAAGCATCTTCAGTTGATGAAACGATCATCCCCTTCCGCGCCATATATTTTACTGGACGAGTCTGAGAACCAACCACATTTTTAGCAGACTTTTGACTAGGTTTCTTACTTTTCCTGACAGTTTTAAGAGCTAATGCTTTCAGTGGAACCATAACATCCAAGGGCAGAAGCACCTCTTCCAACTCATGTTGATCAAGATCTTCAAAGTCGCCATCGTCATACACCACCCTGAACCATCCGGTCTCTTTATCATACTCAGTCACAAGACCCGAATAATACTTGTTTCCAAACATCTTCTGCACTTCCCTCCCTTCCCACCACTCACCAAAATCTGTACTTGCAGTCGACCCTGCACCACTGGACTCTACACCACCACTTACAGTATTAGAGACATTAAGACCAACATTTGAGGAAATGTCAGGCACCCCATTAATAACAATGGCAGGCTCTCCCAGTATCTGAAAAACCCCTGTTGAAGAGGAATCTATTCCCTGCTCTTTTCTGATATTCTCCATCTTCCTATTACTAGCACTTGTTCTTGTAAAAACTGCAGAAAAGGATGCAATTATGCATAAGAATAAGAAATTAATAACCAATTTCTCGGGAAGAATGACAAATTTTGTACCAATTTATCCATATAGATACAAACACAAGTAAGCAACATCAACAGCCAAAGCCAAGCATATAATAGTTGGCCCAAAAGGGTATTCAACGAAGAAAATATGGAGGTGTATCTGAAATTGAAAACTTTTAACGAGTTCTATTTGATACAGAAAACTAACAAGTATTAGATTATGCTCATAAAAATGTACATTTTACTTCAAAGAACCAAAAATCAATCCATTTTATGACCTTTTTTCATAAATGTGGATTATAATTTTCTCCGAAGCAATCGTAGTGCAGACTAGTGAGTCAAATTTAGGTCATAATAACATTAATACTTCAATTCTGAACCAAATTTTTCAACAAATTTCAAAGCCTGATTATCAGGATTATGAAAAAGATATTTCATTCAATTATCAATCCGCGTCAACAATTTCTCAATTCTCAAATGAATTTCTTTAATTCTAACTCTTTCTATATTTTTTTCTCCAAAATTGAACTCAATAAACTACACGGTTCGTAACCCTGCTATATGCAATCAGGAAATCAGGGAAAATAATTCAACTAGTTTGATTGAATCGGGAAATATAATAATATGTTTCGAATTCAGACGAGAAGAATCCGACGATACAAGTGTATACATAGCCGATTTCGTTCGAAAAAAATCGCACCTGTTAGAAGAGAGCCATTACAGCCCAAAGCTTCAAGCTGAAGATTCCGAAATCCAAATCATCGTCTTCTTTCTCGAAGAAACTCGCAGCGGCTATGAAAGATTGAAGCTGGATGAGAACATCTCCAAAGCAGAAAATACCAGCACACAACAAGTACAGAGACTGAAGAAGAAGATAGAGAAAGAAAGGCTGCCTAATTTGGGCCTTGAGTCCGACCCATTAGAATGAGAAAGAAGAATTGGATTGGGCTTATGTAAGCCCCAACCCATATCAAAAATTTTAGGTCCATTATCATCCGATCAAATGGCAGCAGAGTTGGGCTTCAAGCCCAATATACTTGAAAGCATTAATTAAAAAAATACAATTAATAAAAAAAATTATTTCATATGAAAAATAAGCTAATACACACCCTCATATATTAAAAAAAAAAAAAATTAATCCCTAGCCTCGACCATCATTATATTGTTTGCGGTGTATGTCCTGAACAAATGGTATATATTGTGCAAAATTAAGATCCAAATTAATATAATTACACGTAAAAATATGAAAAATTATGGTAGATTATAGTTATAGATATTTGATTATATACCAAAAATTTAATCAAATATGGATTAATAGTTTTCGTGTTTATTTCATCCAAATAAAACAAGTTCTTTTTTCCTGTTTAAATAATGGAAAAATAGTTTTCCCGATTAATTTATTTTTTTAATGTAAAACAAAATCAATTCATATGTTAAAATTTTATAATACACAAAACATTGTAAAACTTTTATAATATAAAAAAAATAAAAATAAAGAAAAAAATCTTAATTAAAGGATTAATTCACGAGAAAAGAGGTCTTAATTTTCATAGAAAGCAGGAGTTAAAAATTTTAGTTATGAAATTTGTCTCCACCTCGGAAGAGGCAAATTGCAGAGTGCAGATTAGATGGCCTAAAGATCATGAGGTCTGGTCTAGAGTTTCCAAATCTGACAGTGTGTAAATGTAGCTGCCCTGCCTGCAAATCTGCAACACGATCATTAGCTTTTGTATTTAAAATTTTTAAAAAAATAAATGGAAAAAAAAAAAAAAGCAACACAGATAAAGATATTTGTGACCATGGTACCATGATTAGTGGAATTCATATTGGATTCGATATATAATTAATTGAATTTCATTTAAAATTTTGAAATTAAAATGTAATTTGGAAAATTAAATTTTTAACCTTAACCTATTAAATATTAAAATTTCACATTCATAAGAGTAAGTGAAATGATAAAAGGTATTGAGAATACATTTGTACGTTTAAAATACAAACTTTAATTTTAGATGAAAATCTCCTCTTTTTTTAAATTGTAAATAAAAAGAGCTAACAAAGCTTCACTTTATGTAAAGCAGTAATTAGATAACTTAGATTAATGCAATCTGCATGTCGCATTCATTTTGTAGGTATTTTTATGTTAGTTAAAAAAAAAAAAATAGCCTTATTCACCAAAAAATAAAAATAAAAAAACTGGCTTGAAAGTTGCCAGAATTTTGCTATTACTTATGAAGGAGGCCAGTCTTTTTGAGTGACAGAATGATACAGAAAGAAAAAAATAAAATGATTGATGATATGGGTCTGAGACCAGACAGGGACTGAGATTGTTACACGTAAAAAGACGAATAATGATGATATTTATTTAAGTTTTTCAGATTCGCCGATTAACCAAAAACAAAAGAAAAAAAAAAAAAACTTAAATTTTTTATATGTGCAAAATACAGAGAAGCAAAATAATGATGATTTTTATTTCAGTTTTTCAGATTTGCAACTTAACCCCCAAAAAAAAAAAAAAAGTTTTCAGATGAGCGAAATATTGAGAAAAGCAAAAACCTGACAACTTTGTTTTTAACATATACAGCTAGAAACATATATAGTGCTACCTACTGGTACCTCCAAAAATTTGAAATGATGAAAATACAGCAGATTTTATTAGTTGTCTAAACATGAGAAGCAAAAAACTCTACCACAAATCTAGAGTACTAGATCATCTTATATATATTTTTTTTTTGGCTGAAAATCATCTATATATATTATGTACTATATATTAATATTATTGTTATATAATTACATTTATATTTTATATGGAAAAATCCCTAGCTGCCCAATAATGGCAATTTGCAAAGCCTTCATTCATACCCTTTTTTTTATTTTTTTCTTTATATATATATATATATATATATATATACATATCATTAACATTTCCCAAGCTTGTGAGCCTCCAATGGTCGGTAACTTTTTCTGCTGCAGTACTAGTTCTAGTACTTATTTTCAGCTGAAACGGCTAATATAAGATTAGACCAACATATTAAATCAAAGTGATTTAATGATGATCTTGAGCAGCTAAATCTGAAAGTTTATTAATTAGTTGGATTCTGGAGTGAGTTGGTCTGCAGTTAATGCATATGTGTATATATATCCAAACGTATCTCAACATTTGTAATCATTTATATATAGTCGTCACATCTCATTACTTCTTCTCTCTCTATCTTTATCTTATGCCATCCAAACTGATTTTTTTCTATTCTTTTTTTTTTATAATTTTTGAAATTATTGTACTAAAAGATCGATTTTTAATTACTGCTTTGGATATTTTAATTAAGAGAATATTTTTTAAAAAAGACACCTTTTTTGGAGGGAAAAGAATATAAAAAAAATTGTTCTTTTTTGGGTCCTAAAAAAATTTGATATCTTCTGGATCTTTCTAGCCAGGGTTCTCTTTTGGGTCCTAAAAAAATTTGATATTTTTTTTGTTTTTTTTGTTTTTTTTTTTTTAACGGACTCTTGTAGAAATGATTTGACTTGTAACATTTTCAATCAAACAAGATTTTCTTAAAAAAATAAGCAATTATTTGATTGAGAATAGGGTTTTGAAGTATCATCCAACTCATCATTATTTGCTTAAAGATATACACGCAATCCATCCATATAGGGCTTTTAATCTTATAGTGGACAGATATATATATATATATCCAAAAGATTCAAAAGCTATATGTCTTTCGTTCCATTCATGTAAAATTTTCTCATCTTTAATATAATAAATTAATTAATTAATCAATACTTAATTTTATCCATTAATTCCCGATCCCGATAGAAGGCTTTAAAGAGTGTAGACATTGTGAGGGGACAGAACGTGACTTGGTCCGTTCGGCCATTTTTTCCTTTATTAACATTATACATAATTAATATCCTATCATTTTCATACTTGGCTTTGAATATTTGACAATGGCTTTCAAATCATGCAAACCTTTTGAATTTCGAATGTGGATAAGCCAAAGACTTTTGAGGCTTCACTTTTTCTTTAATTTTTAATCACTTTCTCTTTCGATAGAGGTAAGGAAACAGCTAAGGTATATTTACCTTTGTGAAACTTCTTACTTGGAACCCAAGTACTCCTCTCTCTCTCTCTCTCTCTCTCTCTCTCTCTCTCTCTCATTTCTCTTTCAGGTAGTTTTAATAAATAATCCAGACATTGTCCAGTTGGCAGATATATATCAAGATTTTTTATTTTAATTTTAAAATTCAATGGGCTTATAAACTAATACAATATATTCTCATTCGTTCCTTCTATTTTTTTTCTGTTTTATATTTTTTCCCCTTATCTTAAGGTGGAAAATTGAATTCAGTACTTCAAAACTGTCCCTATTATGCATAGCATATAATCAAGTAAAACCTATTGGAAGACTTTCCTACCGTAAACATTCTTCATGACTCAACACGATAAAAATATAATATATATATATATATATATATATATACATATGTATAACAAAAATATTAAAAGGAATCAAATATATTAAAGATGCATATCAAGCATATTATTCCCCCAAACAAACAAAAAAAAAAAGAAAAAGATATATATAAGCATATCCATAATTATGCAAATGTTGTCCTCTCTTTTCTAATACACCATATAATTAACAGGCTGGTGGCACAACAAAATTCAAGCTCAAAAAACTCAAATACTTGAAAGAAAACTATGATTTACCTACATATATATAGTACTTAGTGGCACAAAACTTGGTAAAAACCATCACAATGGACTCTGCAAGTGATCCAAAGACAAATCTAAAGAAATTAACTTACTCAGAAATATCAAAACTTTAGGTCTGCCTCTACAAAATTGACCTAAAAGTTCCTTCAAAAAGATCACCATGAGAAAGAAAATAGAGGAGACCAATTCCACTGGATATATCTAGATGAGGAATTGGCCATCTTTTTTGCTCCAAAAGGCTAAATCATACGGAGGATCAAATCAATGAGTACTGGTGCATTTTCCATCAGATTTTTCCATCATGATTCCAATATTATTATTGTTCGGAGAGAAAGAAACTTTATTGCAGTCCTTAGAGAGCCACTTGGATTGCATATAACTGGCTTTTCTCCAAGGTGGTATATGGAGGCCTCTCTCTTTCATTGATTCTTTAGCAGCTGAGCAAAGCAAAGAGATCACACTCTCAAGCTTCTCCTCAGTCCCAACAAAGATTGAAGGAAGATTAGCCACAATCTCTTCGTATGTTGGAGTTGGCCTAGCCACTTCAAATTGTGACCTGAAATCCACATCCACTATCACCCTTGTTTGTTTCCCATCTTCCTCATTTTTCTTCTCCATCACCATCACATCAATATATTCATAATCACCTGTAAATTGACAAACTAATTCCCAATACATACAAACAAATTACCCCCACATCAAATTTAATATCAAAATAAGAAAAAATCAATATTAGTTAATTTTATAGAATAAATTAGGAGCACAAAATAAAAAATTATTACAAACCTTTTGGGCGACCAAGAGTGGAAGCCCAGGAAGTTTTGCAGAGAGAAGCTTCATAGCCATCCATTTGCAATTTCATGACCAACCCTTTTTTGAGATTGCTAGAGTCTACTAGATCACTTTCCATGTTTCTCACATACATCAAGATTTTCTCGAGGAGCTCAATCTCACAGTCTGTGGCTCTCCATATCATCTCCTACATAAAAAAAAAATTAAAAAAAAAAAAAAAAAAAAACAGGAAGGAAAAATTAGCAAATAGACGATATAAGAAAATTAATCTCAGTGTGTGTGTATGTATATATATATATATATATAGAAATTAAAGTTTAGAAGGGAAATTAAGGTAGAAAGACCTGTAAAGTAATACGTGTAGGTGGATGATTGAGAGGGAGTGATTCTGATACCGAAGTTGGTGAAGGAGCTGATTCTGATTCTATGAAGTCCCTGACCATTTGAACCAGTTCTTCTTCTGTTAAGCTTTCCATTGTTTTTTTTCTATTTTCCTGTATTTCTTTTGTGAGTTTGATCTTGAAATAATACCGGAAACTCTAATTGATATGTAGTTGTTTGAGAAATCCTCGGAATGGGTTCATTTTCTGTACACAGTAAATGGAGCTGACGGTATTGAAGTTTTTTTTTTTTTTTTTTTTTTTTTTTTTTTTTTTGGGGGGTGCTACGATGAGCTTATATACAAATATACATAGAAGTCTTTCAACGGCAGCTTGACTTAAAAATTGCTGATGTCATTTGAAAATAAAAATAACAAGAAAAAAATAAACGACTGCACATATTCATACACATAGAATTAGAAAGAGACAGGAGATTTAACCCAAAAAAAAAAAAAAATAGAAAGGGAGAGGAGAGAGAAAATGTATTTTATATTATCTGTCAAATTGGGAAAACATATGTTTTACATCAAATTTTGAAAATATTTTTTTATAATAAGTTCAAATATAAAGTAATTATACATCTGTATAGATTGAAAACTAAGTATGTATGTTGCCTTGCATTTTGATTCATTTGAAAATAAAATCTTGTTTGATTATTGTTTTTTTTATTATTATTATTGTTATTTGGAACAGAAAAATTTCAGTTTTAAAAACCAAACAACAACTTGATCATAAGTTATACATATATGAGTGTTTTTGTTTTTTTTTTTTTTTTCTATGGGTATATATATACATATATATATGGGTGTTGTTTATGAGGTGGGTATTGGTTGAGATGCATTCGGTTAGCGAATTCATCCTTAATTCTCCTTCTAATACCATCTAATTAATTTGGAAGTGAAATATATTTTTTAATTATTAGAATATACTTATATAGATAGTGTTAAGCTTATTAAAATGTTTACTAAATTTATTTATTATGACAGATAATATAGTAATATATTATTAGTTTATTTTTTTAATTAATTTATTTATTTAAAAGTTGAATTTTTCATATATATATATATATATATATATTAAATCAATAATATTTTAACATATGTAATTTTATAAATAAATTTGATAAATATTTTTATATTTATAATTGTTTTGTATATATATATTTAATGAAGTAAAATATTTATAAAAATAAGCTTTTTGAAACTAACTTTATCTATAGCACTCAAATCTCATCAAATGTTTTTTATAGTTAATTACATTGAGAAAAAAAATATATCTGAAAAATGGGATTTATTCTTTTATAAGAAAAATTAGAATCAGTCTTACCTTCTTGCTTAAACGATTAAACAAGCTTTACATAGTTAATGCAATTGGTATAGATAACTTGTGCTCTTCTAGTTTTTCTTTTTTATCTTTTGTTTTAATTGATATTAGTACTATATTTTATGAATGTATAGACTAAGGGATTTTTTTTTTTGGCATAATGTATACTAATTAGGGAGTTATACTAGATAATTAAATTAATTAGAATTTTCTTTCAAGCCAAATTAATTCTAGAATAAACTAGTTAATAATTTATGGGGTACGAAAATGAAAATTATGGGGTGCTCCCTGGCAAGATATATTATTCTTATTTATTTGAGTCATATACTTCCATTGTCATAGAAATTGTCTTTTTATTTATTTATTTTTATTATCATGATCGGAATTCAAAAATGTATATATGAAAAAGTATACACATAACGATTAAATTGTATTCACGAGGGTGAAATTGTCTTCTTCATTGATTATATATATATATATATATATATTGTTTAAAGAACACGGTAATAAAGTTTTTTGTGCATCATAATCCATTCATTCTTATTGAATTTAGCATATTTTAGAAGTTATGGTAATATATGTAGTACTTTATAAATCAGTTTTTTTGTTTTTTCTCTTTTCTTTTTGTTTCCCTTTATATTGTTGAGAAAAAAATTTTATTTAGACCTTTTTGGTTGAGTACTAATTACACTTATATTACATGTTTTAAAAATCATCATTGATTTCTTGTTGGTTTTGTTATCTCTATTAAAACACTTATATTTATTAGCTTTTACATTTTAATCTCTTTTTTACTTTTAATTATCAAAATGCGTTTGTTTGAATAAATATCAAAAAAATATAGGTAAGTGGTGATTTTTCAATAAGGATTTGAATGTTCTTAAATCATCTTTGATAAGAATGTGAATTATGAAAATAAATATGTCGCTTAAGCAATTTGGATTACTCTCCAACCTTAATGTCTGTAACAAACGTAAAACTAATTTAGTCTAAATATTATTAAAGTGTATATCTATTTTTAAGAGCATCTTATTTTTTTAATTTCTTTTTATAAAAGAAAAAAATATATTCTAACAATATCATAGGCATCAAGCTGTAGTTCTGCGTCATATGGTATTTATTTTTAAGAGCATCTTCAATAATTAATGTAGATAACAATTTATATAACATTAAAATTGATATTATTTAAATTCAGGTGGCATAAATATAAATTTATTTTTAAAATTATTCTCTAATAGCAACGTACATAAGATTATTTATGATATTAACTCTATATATGTGTATTATCAAGTTTTTTTTTTTTTCTAAATTGGTTTTTTTAAGAAAAAATTTACTTAACAAAAAAACTTTACAATGTTAATAAAGTTTCCAAAATAAAACATTAATAATATTTAGCTAATATTAGTTTGACATTCATTCTAAACAATGCAAGAAAAATAATATTTTTAAAAAAGCCTATTTATATTATTTATATAGCATATTTGATTTTATAATGTATATTTCCATTAGAGATACTGAAATATATTTATTAAACATTATAAAGTTTTTAAATTTTTAAAATATATATATATATATATATAATTGATTAATAATCTTAAATAATTATTTATATATTATTATTAAAAATAATTTAAAATTAATTATATATTTATACTATTTAAATTTAAATTTAAATTTAAATAGTTGAATTTCTATATGGCATATATTACTACGTATTCACGTTGAGAATCCTGGTCGTTTATTTGATTAAATTTTATTTTTAAATAATAATTTGGGTTTAGTTTTCCACGAGAGAAAGTCTAAACTCCTCTGTGATTGGCTAGCAGCGGAGATGATCCAAAACACGTAAGGAAATACACCTTAAACTGACGTGGAACCCAGTGTGTAAAAGCAACTGACACGTATACATGCTTGCGTGGTAAGAAAAAAGGTACCGATCGGTCATCATCATCTTTAATCTTTGAAATTTTACATCCTGTCAAACTTCTCAACGTCACGGTGCCGCACGAAGTTTACAAATCACCACCAAACCAGACGACCCTTAACATGTGGGACCCAACCTTGATCCAAGATCGACGGTCATTGCTCTGTCTGTCACCGAATTAGGTCACTGCTCTAGTACCTCTATTTTTTATTTTATTTTTTTCGTCTATGGTCTTCTCCAACTGCCGGAGCCCAAAAAAAAAAAAAAAACTTTTCCTTTTCGTACAAATTTATTTCGTGTTTTAGTTTGTATAGATTTTCTCGGAAAATATCGATTTTCACGGGAAAATCCCTAAGGGCTGCTACTCTAAATTCTCTTGTACGCGAGCATTCATGCGTGCAAGCATATCTAAATTTCAATGATTTTCCTGTCTGTTTTTCGATTACTCTGACTGGTAGGTTTGACTCTCTCTCTCTCTCTCTCTCTTTTAATAATCTGCGATTGGTTTTTGAAGTTTATTTTTTTTAATTGAATTGCTGTTGGTTTTTAATTTATCGGTGGGTTGGTTTCCGTGAAGAAAAAAGCCCTCGATCTTTAGGAAAAGTTGAAGCTGTTTTGGGTTTTTTTTTTGTTTCCTTCTTTTGTGGTTTAGCCTACACTCTTCCTTTAGAAGATAAATCTCTATTATGGCTTTTATTTGGTAAATTGATTAGTCTCTGATGCTAGAACTTCAATTTTTTTTTTTTTTCCGAAAAAAGTTTTATATATATACAGTAAGTGAATATGTAAATAAATTTTTTCTAGCTATGGAATTTCGCAGGTATAATGTATATTTTAGTGAAACAAATACTTGAGCTTGCTTTGTGTAGTTGAAGGATGATAATATTTTTCTTGTAATTTTTTTTTTTTTTTTTTGGTTCAAGTTTTTATTGTTTAGGGATCAATAATTATACTTAATCTCCTAGGCTTCCCAGCTCAAGAGGCATTCTCTTCCTTTTAGTTATGTCTGAATCATGGGTTTTAGTAATGCGAATGTAATGCAAGTTTTTATTGTATTTTTGTTTTGCTCTAACAAATTGGAGGGTCTGTGACACTTCTTTGCTCTTCTGGGTCCTTTCAATCTTTTTAGAACTTGTACTTAGGATAACCACCATCAGCATTGAACCCTGTTGAGTAATTATTTTCACTCTTTTTGCAGATTCTGACCACTGATGGCTCTTTATTCAGAATTTTCAAAGCACTTGTGCATATCGGAATTGGGTGCTAGATATTGTTCCATGCAGTGCGCAATGTTAATAAGGAATTATTGCACAGGCAGGAAGGCTAGCTTTCTACGTTGAAATACCATATATTGTGGGAAAGAACGGTTTTGGTGTAGAAAATAGGAGGATAGAGTAAGAAAAAGGCACACTAAAAGCATTTTTGTAGTGATTGAGTCAGCTGCTGTGTTGAAATCTTTGATTAAGGAAAAGGGAATTCATTAAGCACAAAACATTTGATTTATTGATACTGAAAGTGGAATTGTATAATAGATTAACTGAATGGGATGGAGGAATGTTTTTTACTGCTTCTCTTTCCTTTTTGCTCTGGTTGAGTCCACAAGCAGATCAGGGAAAATGTGGTCAACTAATATGGATGCAGAATCTGGAGTGGTCTTCAGCTGGCCGATCTTCAGTGCAAGCATATTTGTAGTTGTTGCTCTTGCGCTCTCCATGTATCTTATCTTCGAGCATTTAGCTGCATATAATCAGCCAGAGGTCCATTCTTATATTCCTCTAGTTGTTTAAGTTAAATGTCTTTGTACATCATATTTAAGTGTATGCTAGCATATGGTATCATGTAAAAATTTCATATTGCTTCTATGCTTGTTACCAACTTGTATTGTCTACTATTGCATTTTGCCTCTTTTAACTTGATTGCAATTAACTGTCGTTCCTATAGTATTCCAAACTTGACAGCAGTATATTTTTGTCATTTCAGGAGCAAAAGTTTATGATTGGTCTCATTCTGATGGTTCCTGTTTATGCACTGGAATCGGTACAGCCTTCTTTCTTTCTGCAGTGTGTTTGAATTCAATTTTATTTTACCATTTCTCAGTCATCTTCAGTTGCTGCTCATTTATTTGGAAACTCAAAGGAAGACTGATATGTATTAAATTATGGCATCCTTTATTTATGCTGCTATTTCTATTGAAAATAAAGTCAGCTTATGAAACATATAGGAATTGCAAATATTTTGTGGACTAATCAGTCAATCATGTTTAATCCTGCACTTTTATCAGCTTGTGGATGTAATTGCTGCATTTAAATGCAAAATATTTGGGGAGATGAAGCATCTTATATCACATATAGATATATTATTGCTGTTTAGGAGTCATTCGTTTTGAATTAATTTTGACAGATATATAAGATATAATATTATCAACAGGATATGACATTATATGCTGCTAGAAAAGAATAGCTATTCTGACAATGTAATTATTATTGAAAATGCTGACTTATATTCTATATTGTATACAGCTTATATCATCTTTCATCTTTTGTTTTTTTTTTTCTTTTTTTTTGATTTAATTGCTCAGATATGATATTTTTGGGTGCAGTTTTTGTCACTGTTGGACTCAAATGCTGCCTTTAACTGCGAAATAATCCGGGACTGTTATGAGGCTTTTGCGTTATATTGCTTTGAGAGATACTTGATAGCCTGCTTAGGTATGTTGAGAAAATGTGATTTTCTCTCTCTTCTTTTCCAAATCAGCCACATTATATCTTGAATGCATATTTTTGTTGTATTTTATTTTGACTTTGAGATGTTGTGTATGAGTTTCTGAAGTTTAGTATAATTTCCTTCTTTTTCTTTGATAGTTTGAATACTAATGTAATATGTACCTTTTTATTTTTTTCCCTGCAAAAAATATTGCTACCTGAAGGTGGTGAAGAGAGTACGATAGCATTTATGGAAAGTCAGAGTGTAGCTGATCCCAAAACACCTCTTTTGAATGAAGCATATGCTTATGGAGTTGTGGAACATCCATTCCCACTAAATTGCTGCCTGGGAGATTGGTATCTTGGCCCCAACTTCTATCATGCTGTGAAAATTGGCATTGTTCAATATGTATGTGCTCATATTTTGCTATTAGAATTTTCTTTCGGTGATAAGCACTTCTATTTGGTGTTCACTGAAGCATTGTTTTGCAGATGATACTCAAGATAATATGTGCATTGATAGCAATAATTCTTGAAACTTTTGGAGTCTATGGGGAAGGTAGATTTGAGTGGAGATATGGGTAAGATATACTTATCCAATGTTTAACTGTTTAGGTTTAAAGCTTGTCTGTCTTAACATAAATGTATCTATGAGTTTAACTATCCAGCATATGCACTTCTCCATGCACCCAAAAGCCTATTTGGATGACCTAGTGAGTGAATTCTCTATGTTGATGCCTCCCTGTATGACCAAATGTTCATATGTATATACTTGTGTGTTTGCGCACTCTTGCACGGGTGCATACACACTTTTATTGGAGTAAGCAAATGAACAGCTGATAATATGTGCATTGATAGCAATAATTCTTGAAACTTTTGGAGTCTATGGGGAAGGTAGATTTGAGTGGAGATATGGGTAAGATATACTTATCCAATGTTTTACTGTTTAGGTTTAAAGCTTGTCTGTCTTAACATAAATGTATCTATGAGTTTAACTATCCAGCATATGCACATCTCCATGCACCCAAAAGCCTATTTGGATGACCTAGTGAATGGATTCTCTATGTTGATGCCTCCCTGTATGACCAAATGTTCATATGTATATACTTGTGTGTTTGCGCACTCTAGCACGGGTGCATACACACTTTTATTGGAGTAAGCAGATGAACAGCTGACTTTTCATGAATCTTGCATTCTATAGCAATTGATGTTATAATTACTGTAAAACTTGTTGTTTGACCTGAATTTTTGATTGCTTGCAGTTATCCATATTTGGCAGTTGTTCTTAATTTCAGTCAGACATGGGCCTTGTATTGTCTGGTTCAATTCTATACTGTCACCAAAGAGAAATTAGAACCCATTAAACCCTTGGCAAAATTTCTGGTGTTCAAGTCAATTGTATTCTTGACATGGTGGCAAGGTGTTGCTATTGGTTTTCTTTTCTCAATGGGATTCCTTAAGGGGTCTTTGGCTCTGGAGCTGAAAACTCGTATACAAGACTACATCATATGCATAGAGGTAAGCAATAAGAATATGCATGTGCCTAAGTATTACCCATTGTGCATTTCTATTGTTCGATATGTTTTTAACAAATGTAATTAAACTTGCCATAATAATAACTTGAAATGTGAAAAATTATTTGAGTATGAAGACCTGGAACATTATCAATAATAGGAAGAAGTTAAAAAAACAAAAAAGGGGTGGGTGGGCAGCATCTACATGTTTGCTTGACGCTTAAGATGATTTCAATGCACTTGGTAGTTTTGATTCAAATTCAACGCCAACTTCATTGAAGATTGAAATAAGATTTATAGGGATGTTATTGTCGTTTTCTATCACTTCAATTATGTTTCAAAAACTTTTCAGATATAATTAATTCTTTCATATTATATATTATATAATTTCTGTCACTTTCTGCATTTTAAATTTAACTAAATTTTGTTGCATTTCTGCACATCAAGCCCCTTCTACTCTGGTCTAGGTCTCAAAATCACACAATTAAATATTCTATTTGCTAGAAGTTTTAGTGTACTTTTAAGATGTGATATTTTCTCACTTAATATTTTTCATTTCAAGCTTCTTCTAATTTCAAACTTGTCAAACAAACAGATGGGTGTTGCTGCTGTGGCTCACCTTTACACCTTCCCAGCTGCACCTTACAAACGTGGAGAAAGATGTGTTCGCAATGTATCTGTGATGACTAACTATGCATCATTGGGAGCACCTCCTGATCCAGAGGAGGTCCGTGATTGCGAAAGAACTACTAGAATACGTCTGGCTCGGCATGACGAAAGGGAAAAGCGCCTGAACTTCCCCCAAAGTGTTCGTGATGTGGTAGTTGGAAGTGGTGAAATTGTGAGATATAGATTCTTGCCTCTTTCACTTTTTTTCATTTTGAGCTCGTTGCTTAACTATTTGGTGACACTTTTTTTTTTTTTTTTTGGTTCTTTTTGGTCTCTCAGATTGTTGATGACATGAAATATACAGTTTCACATGTGGTAGAACCAGTTGAAAGGGGAATTGCGAAAATAAATAAGACTTTCCATCAGATATCTGAAAACGTGAAACGGCACGAGGAGGAGCGGCGAAGAAACTCAAAGGATGATAGCTACCTGATACCTTTAAAAACAAGGACAAGAGAATTTTCTGAAGTTCATGATAATCTTGTTGAGGGGAGTTTTAGTGACAGTGGTTTATCATCAAATGTTGGGAAGAGACAGACCCAATCTAAAGCCTCTGCATCATCAAGGGTTAGAACAGGAAGATAATATTTACTGCTCTAAAGTAACATAAAAATAGACAAAGGAGGTAATTGTTAAAAATTGGCCTCATTACTGGGCGTGATTTTTGGAGGGCGTCTACATACCGAGTGTGACACACAAACTTTACTCACTAGGAAGTAACAATTCTTAGATTTTTATAATACTAATTTCAAATAATTATTTATGTCCACGATTATATCAAATTATCATTGTTATTTTTGTTAAGATCTGTAAATAGGGTTTTAGCCCAAAAAAAAAAAAAAAAGGAAAAAGGAAAAAAAGAAATCTGTACTTAAGAATTAAATCTCTTAGTTTCTTTTAGCTTTCTTAATTTAAAATTGAAATTCAAAAGTATTTTTCCTTATTTAACCTTTTAGTATCACTTTGTTTGCTCTCACTCTATAATGCGTGTGAAGGATTTGGAAAATTTTTGTTTCATGTTTAATACTTTTTGTTATGACATGTACAAGTTTCAAGCGTGTTTGGATTTTGAATCTGTAAGTAGGTGTTTTAAGGACTTTGCTATATGACCGTCAAGTCTTAGCCAAATGAAGAATGAACTTTTGTACATATTTCTGTCATTTTTTTTTATTTTTTCTTTTAAGGTTTTTTGCGTGTGTGTTTTAGAGTAAATTGCACACATTTGTACATATTTATTTTCAGCTGGAAAATTTTGTGGCGAATATGTATCTCAACTGTATAATAAGTAACAAAGATTTATAATCATGTTCTTTTGAGAATAATTTTATTTTGAAAAATTGTGCTGTAAATCTAAAACAATGTTAAAACATACAAAAATTTGGAAAATTATTGTAATTTTTGGTATAAATAAAACAAATAACACCATTTTGGCTGGTAAGCAAGTCTAAAAAGACTTTTACAGAGCTTCTTTTTTTTTTTTTTTTGAATTAAAAATTCTATTTGAAGATTAAAAATTTTTTTATTAAAAAATAAATATGTTTGATCAAAGTAAACAAATATTTATTGATAAAAAAATAATTTTTTTAAACTGTTTTAGAAAAATATAAATTTTATATTTTAAAATTTTTTTTTTAATTTATATAAAAATTTAATAAGTATTTAATATAATTTTTTAATTTATATTGGAATTTATTAAACATTTAATATAATTTTTTTTATTTACAATTAAATATTCTTTAATTTTTTAATAATAATTTTTTTTAAAAAAAATCTATTATACCATGTTTTAAAAACTAAAACTTTATTTTCAGTTATATCCAAGCGGATCCTTATACTACAAATATTTTGAGTAATGGAAGGGCAAAATGGGAGTATAAAAATGAACGTGAGGGTAAAAGAGTCATAAGAAAACAAACTAGGGTTTTAAGAGTTTTGGGTCTGCAGCTGTCGATGCTAATGCAGCGGATATATATATATATATATAGGAGGAGAAAACCCACAAATACTACAGCCATTATTTTGTTTCTCGTTGAAAACCAGATGCGGCTCTGGATTTCTATATTTCTTGTTTCTTTTTATTATTTTTCTGTTTTGATTTGGTATTATTCGTCAGAAAATATTTGATTATTTTGGAGAAGGCAGTGATGAGTAATTGAGATAGTCATGCACCACTCTGATGATTTCTTCTAATCTGTGCTGATCAATTTCTCATACCCATATTTCTCTGAGCCTTTTCGCTTTCAATTGCAATTTTTTTTTTTACTTACTGTAAGATCATCTTGATTTTATTTGGTTTCTGTATTTTCAATTTTTTTGTTTGTGGGTATTAATTTATTTTGAAGTTTTCAGTATTCAATTATTTGGATATGGAAGGAAGCCAGTTGAAATTGATGTAGGAACCAGATGATGGGGTTTCCATGAAACCTAACCATGATGCGGACCGTACAACTATTTTAGTTTTTGGGGATAAAGCTCGGTTTCTGATGGTTCCAAATCTTTGTTATTATTTTCCACACTATTTTATAAAAATAAAAAAAAGTTAATGTTTCTTTTCCTTTGTCATCAAAATATGAATATTTATAATTCTGTTATAAGTTCGTTATAATTTTACCCTTAGGTTCCAATTCTTATTGTTGGGACCTCTATTTTTTTTTTTTTAGTAAAAATATTTTCCAGAAAATAAACCTCGTTAAGTGATTTTTCTTTTATTAACACTTAAGAAAATAAGTTTATTTTATTTTAATTGCAATATGTAAATCAATTATATATATATATATATATATTCACACATAAATATGTTTTGTTTTCTTCGACTAAGAATGTATTTTCTTATTCAAAACTTTTCTTAAAAATGATTTACTTGTTACTAATCGAGTCCCTATTTTTGAAGTAAGTGAAAGTTTTGAAATAAGTGAAATATATATGAAGTAAGTGAAAGTTTTGAAGTAAGTGAAAGTAAGTGAAATATATAGAACATAATTCATAGTGTGCCAATCCAATCCGAAGATTTCTTCAGACCAATTTGAAAAGAAAATCATCACTAAATTCGATTCTCAAATGCTGACCAATAAGAAAATCATCATTAAATGCATTTCTCAAATACTCCGAGGGGATACCTGAGTGAACGTTAAGGTTCAAAGTAACAAACAAGTTTTAACTTTGTGCAATATTAGAATAAAACGGTTTTGTACTAATATATATATATATATATATAACCCCGAAGAAAGTTTTATGCAGTATCAAAATAAAATAAAACAGATGGAGGGTTTTAATGTACACATATAATACCTTTAATAAGTGAACTCTTTTGCTTGGACTATTTCCTCTTCAAACTTTTATGCGTTCTCTGAGTTTTCAAACGTTAAAACATTATATTTTTAAATAAAACTTTTCTGAATTGAAATAAACTTATTTCAGTACAAGAATTAAAATTTGAAAATTTGTTTGCCATTTTTTTTGTGGAATTTCAAAATCAATGTCTTCAAATTTTTGTTGTTAAATTTCAAAATCAATGTCTTGAAATAAATTTTTATTTTTTACTTGCAGGTCTAACATAAAAACTCATAAATAACTAGTAATTCTTTTTTTTAATTAAATCTAATTAAAATCTGTAATTTCAAATTTAGTGATTCTTAAATCTTGTAATTTAATTTTTATTCAATCCGACCAAACTAAACCGAACGGAATCATCCATTTCCATTCAATTTGGTTTCCTTTTATGATTTTTTTTGTCCAGTTTGAATAAAGAAAAAAAAAAAAAGTAAAAACGATCAAAACTGAATTGACGTCCACCTGTTTTTCTACCATTTTCATAAAGAAATTTTATATCTTTTTTTTATTGTACTTTCATGAGTATGTATAAATCTTTTTATTATTTATTTATTTATTACTATTTTATATACATGTTTTTTATATTTTAGATTTATCTATCAATAACTCCAAATCATTAACAATTATTATTAACAATTATTCTTTGTTCTTAATTGGATAGAAAGATCCCACCCTTATGCTTTTCATTTTAAATATCATGCTCTTCAAGATAAAAGGCATTATTGGTGATGCCCTTAGAAGCCATTTTGTCATTGATACTAAATCATTTTTTCTAAACAATTAATAATAATAATAAAATCATGTGAGGAAACTATTCATAGTACCCTTTTTTTTTTTCCTTGGTAAATCTATTCATAGTACCATTGATAATAAAAGTTTATCCTACCCGTCCAAGATTATAACGGGGTCACATATAATGTAGAAAATTTTTGTATACTGGCATTATAACGGAACATGGATCACCAAAATTCTACAAAATGGACACATTAACCAATTGGCATACCAAAAGAATAGGGATTTTACACATGTTTTTAAAAAAAAAAAGGCAATTCTCTCTTCTAAATTTTCATCCACTAATTGATATTATATCCGTCATGGTTAGTCAAAATGAGTACACAGATGTAAATTTCCAAATCCTCTTCTTTTGTTTTGTATGAGAAGCTTGGGGCGGCAGTTAGGATCTTTGTCTCCCAAACTGGTTCACTGGATTTTGCCAAATTGTATTCACTTCTTCTATGCAAATCAATATTCACTTCTTCTATGCAAATCAATATAAAATGCCCACGGCTACTAGAGAACAGTGAGACGAATGACTTCATCAACGTACTCAAATATAAGTTTGCAAGAAGCTATCTACATGGCTCACAAGATGGTCGGTAAGGTACACATGGTTTCAAATCACTGAAGGGCTGGAACGAGTTATCCTCTGAGCTTCTTCCAAATCCTTCAGAAACCTGCATTTCCCAACGAAGTAATGTTTGAGATTTCAAATGTCCTGAATGGATCTATTGCCGTCTTTAAATAGCAAAATATATTATTATAAACAAACATATAGAACAGAAAAATTAATTATATACAACTTGTGAGCAACCATACAAAATTAATGTTTCCTGTAAGATGCAACGTTGAGTCCTATAACCTTCTGCTCTTCAGGATAAAGTCTTAGCTACTAAGATGCACACATATCAAAGCTTAATTGTGTGCATGAAATATAAGCCCAACCAAAAACTAGTTTGGCAAATTCACATCCAATGATCTTCTGTATCAAGTTGGTTTAAATGATTACATGAATGGAGTGCAGTTAGCATATAAAATTATCAAACAATTTTCCCACCTATCAGATGCTAGTTCACTGAATATAATATGATGATGGCTTAAGGCATACCTCTTAGAATTGAGAACCACGGAACCGCCGAGTATAAAACGAGTTCCAGAATTGCTGGCATTTTGTAAAGCAACAGAACGAGATTCCTCATATGTTGTGCCACCAACAATGAAAATGACCACATCCTGTGGCCTGCTTGATTACATATACAAGTCATTCAGAACTGACAATCATATCCAAACAAATTAGTGCTTTCTGATTCTTATAGACTAAATTCATTGACAGCACAACAAAAAAAAGTTATTGTTAAGTTCTAAACTTCTAATTCCAAAGAAATAAATTGCACATTGCGATTTACGGTAGAATGTGATGAAGACCAAACTACATATACAACATATATTACTGTCAAGAATGAATTTCTTAGATATTTCGATTAAAAAAAAGGTAAGAGATTAGAAACTTTGAAAAACAAAGTGCAGGTTGCGCCATACATATGAAAGAGTATACAATAATGATGTATTTGGCAAATCAAATACCACTCCATGCAGTAACATCCTTTTGAATCTTTTCAACTTAAATTGGCATTTTCTCCATCATAATTATTGTGTAGAAACATCTACAATAATTAGCCTATTTTAGTTCTTTTTTTTTTTTATGTTATTTATGTTATTGTTATAGAAGGTCTGCCCTAAGAAAAGGGGAAGAGGAAGAAAAAAATGAAAAAGAAAAGTGTAATCAAATCTATATAAACGCAATCCAGATCATAATGAAACATTCCGGTGTTTTCAGATGGCATGGTATATTTATAAAGATAGACAAAAAATCAGCTTAAGGCCACCCTTTGCATATGGTGATTAAAGTTAGAAAGGATTTGTCATTACCTTAAGGAGAACCAGATTTTTGACAATACACTGCTATCCTAGCAAAATGTGGTCATACACTTCCATTCTAAACTCTAGTTTTTACATTGCTTATCTTTCATTACTAATTGCCATTTCGAAGGAAATATAGTGTGTAAACAATTGTAGACCAGGTTCTAGCATGCCATGATCCATTTCCATTCTGTATCATAGTCATTCATGTTTTTATGTAATTTAAGGTGGAGCACTATAATAGGGGTCAGAGTTATCTTTTGACATTGTTACTCTTGAATAATTAAGTAGTCTTCTACCTTTTGTCATTTCTAGGATTTGTAGCTTCTTTAATATTTTCAGTTAATCTTTTCATACTCCTTGTCCGTACCAGATGGTCCCTTACCAATCAAACAAACTACAGTGATCATGTCACAACTTTGCAATTGAAGTTAGCAGCATTCCCTAGCATTAAGTTTTGCTCACGGCAAGGGGAAAATTAAGCAAATTTTTGTACCAAAGAAGCTTCAAAATTGATAGTACCCCTTAAGTAATGACCACACATTCACAGAATGGCAATTAGCAGGCAGATAATGAAACCACCATATTTTCAAAAAGAACTGTGTAACATTCCACAATTTTAACCAAGATTAACTCTAAAAGTTGAATGCATTATCTAACCTGCCCTGCTGGAAGTGATTTCCAACATATGGATATTCTGTATCTTTCAGCCGTCCCTTAACAATATTTTCCATGGTTTGGAAGAGAAAAGGCTGGTGTTGTGTGTAGACATTCTCAACTCCCTATAATGCAAGTCCAAGAACACCGTATAACTATCTAAAAATAAAACCATGTCTCAAAACAGAAAGTATAATTTTGCAGAACAAACCTTCAGTCCACGTGCCATATTACGAGCAATATTTAAAAGATCACGATTTCCAAATAGATCTCCACTCCGCTTATCAACACCAGCTTGCTTCAAGAGGAACTGTACAAGCTGCTGCACCATAAGCGAATAGATTAAAACCAAAGGATTTCTCTACTAGCTGATTCCAAGATACACACAAAAGCAGGCATACTTTATACAACAGCTATTGAAGAATTGGTGCAGACTGTTCAATCACAAATTCCAAAGGTTAATATTTGAAAAATGTAAAAGGAAAAGTCAAATTCTCTCGAAAAGAGAAATGACCAGTTACTGTTTAAAATGAGGGATCAGTGAGTAAATCAAATGAAGAAAATTCAACATTATCACTAATTAGCAGTGAGTTCTGGAATGCATGATGGCCGCTTTTGTGACTATGCAACAACTTATATATGTATAAATGCTCATACCATCTTCTCATTCACACCCTTCCCCCACCCCCAACACACACAAAAAATAAAATAAAAAATAAAAAATAATAAAATAAAATAAATATAAAATAAAAAAATAAAAATCAGTTCATGAATTATGTTACCCCAGGTTTGTACTTGGCAGACTGAGAAGCCAATTTGTTACAAAGATTCATCAGATTGACCGGTTTCTCCTTCTCATAGCGCAGAGCATACAACATCACAAGGCGTAGGCGGTCAATTTCAGATAAATTTTCATTGTCTAATAGATTTTTAACTGCCTGCAAAGAAAATAAAGGAGGTTAATACATGCTTTATGTTTCTTAGTTTAGTTTTAACCTTACAGTGTGGCATGTACTTAGGTCGTATTTATAGCACAATTAACATTAAAAGGTTGAACCACAATGGTACAGATATAGTGACAATATACAATACAATATTCATAGAAACAAAAATTGGATGACTCAGTAGTCTAAGCTGTAAAGGAAAAAAACAAACTTAAACCTTCTTGTTGCAAAGGTCCATTCTCATTACATGGCATGGTTTTGTCCGACTATATAGCAATATCTTAGTCATCTTGTTAGTTCTAAGTTATTTAATACATTTGATAAAAGGATTTAAAAACATAATATAATTTTCACTACCTCAAAAGCTGTCACTTCTCCACCATTGCAAGCCAACTCTTGTTCTGTTTGTGAAACTAGCATAAGTTTCCGCTCCTCAACTATCTTGCTCATTTCTGTGACCAATGTTACATGCTTTGAGACATTGCCATGCATTTGCCTGTACTCAGGGTAGTTGTCAACAAACTTGGCCATATCTTCTGCAGAAAGCTTATGCATTCAACAGTTAAATGCTATTCCTGAACGCCAATGCCTATATTTAGTAGCAATCACATCTTATCAGTCTAAGATTTCAAATTTGCCTAATACAAACCTATTGTCTGGATATTCTGATTGCTTTTTGAAATTTGTTGAAATTCATCCACTAAATGTTTGATGTTCATCCCTATATCTCCGAAATTCTCATACATGTTAGATTTGAAAAAGGAATCTTGTTCTGATGACAGCACAACCTCCTGTAAGCGTAAATAGCATAAATAAATTTTTTACCACTTAAAATGATAAAAATATGTTTAAAATACAGGAGAAATATGCAGTTCAACCTGTTGATCCTTTGAGAATTTACCCATGTTTCTTAAATCCACCTTATTGTCTTGAATACCAATCAATTCATGAACCATTGCCTGTAAAATATAGCATGAGAAATAAGATTGACTTATAATTCTACGAATAAAAATCATTACCATATCAGGGAAAGAAAAGAGGCATTTCTCATATATGTGGTAAAGTAATAGCCACTGTCACAATCACCTGATAAGTCCACTGATTCAATAGTGGTGTTACAGGGTCATCTCTCCTATCAATCACCAGCAACAAAGGAGAAACTTCTGTCCGTCTGAAATCAAAAAGACCACTTTCCTGCTGGTACATCAGCTTCTGCCACATCCCCAAAAAAATGGCATCAGTTTTCATAATGAACTAAAATTCAGGGATAGAATCTTCTGGCTGTAACTTTCACATTAGTATGGTATTATGCACGCATAAGCTACAGTTCTATGGAAATTCTTAAGAAATGAGAGAGAGAGAGAGAGAGAGAGAGAGAGAGAGAACCCGTAAACTTAGGGTTTTGCACACCAGTCTCAAAAGACCTTTTACAATGAGAAATTTAATTATCAATAAGGCTCCAGCCCATCCCTCCGATTCCTGGCCGTCAGAGTTATTGATTAACATAAAATCCCTTTATTGCCTCAACAATTATAGCTTCAACATACATAGTTTGTTACTCGGACTCTGTTCCATTTTGAGAGTTCTTTATTTTCTTCTTCTTTTTCAATTTGCAATAAAAAATATAGAATTACAATCAGCCTCATTGATACAACTACCATTTGCCTTTGGTCTCCATGAAATTTCTTCTATAGAGCAATTCCTTGAATTTTATCTTTATCTTACTCTTTTATGTTTTGCATTTTGCCTTATTGGCTGGAATGTCATTTTTATATTCTCCTGTATTGGAATCTATCTAACCTTTCTAGTCCCTTGGCCAATGTGAAATGAAGACTACATAGGATTGGATCCTTTTAATTACATTCCTTAATGAATTTATCAGATTTAATGATGCCCCTATTTATCATACACTTATTTGTTTCTTTCACAAGGATACCCAACCACATGAAAATCCCCACCTACATGCCATTTTCGCCTACACAAACTGGAGATCAAATCAGTTTAAAATTACAAAAGTTTCAAAATCAAGCTACGTTTATATATATAGTCATTTTGCATTTCACAATTACACTTACTGCTGTTTCATGTGCAACCCTTTTCGCTATGTCAGATTTACTTTGGTACCGAATGATGGGTCGTCGTTTTAATGCTAGAAAAACAGCTGCAATACCATCAACAACTCGGTCACATAAATGCTGCCAATTTGAAGGATCTACAACTGCTGGGAGCATATACGTGTGATTTGATTGAATATTCAAAGTGAAATGGTAAGGATCAACGGCAACAAAATCTGCATAGAACTCCTGCAAATCAAAATGATAACTTTTAAGTAAAATCAGTTATTAAAAAAAAAAAAAAAAAAAAAAAAAAAAGAGAGAGAGAGAGATGTAATATGAAAAATATTTCAAATAAATCTAAAAACATAAAAATAAAAAATACAAAAATAACAATAAATAAATAATCATGGGTGACATTTTTGCAGCTATCAAATAAATAAATAAATGATTACAGATATTTTAGAGGACAATTCATATGAAAATACTTCATGCCACCTCTATTTAAAAATCATGCATTCACAAAATTTCTTCATGAAAACGGCAAAAAAACAGACATCCTCATGATACTATAGACTCACTGCAGGTTTTCCCTTTTTATCATTGTTGTATGCACTAGTCATAGACATCATACCATTATAAAATAGCTATTCAGATAACTAAAATGAAAGGTCAAGAAAAACTGAAAAATACAAATACAAATCAAATTATTATAGACTTAGCTAATGAAGAATTACCTGAAGTTGTTGGACAATTTCTTGCTCATCTGAATCCGCTAAGATATGAATTTGAGTATCCTTCAATATGTTGGAGAAAACTGTAAATCCAATATGGCATAAGAAGGGGATTTGAGCAATATCTAACTATTGCTACCAGAACCATGGTCCTCCTAAACTTCCATAGCAATACTACATCTAGCCGCTTCCATAATATCCAAGAAATTAAAAAATAAAAATAAAAAGAAAAAGAAATAAAAACTTACATAAGTGGTACTCTCCAAATCTAGGACTGGCCAACTGACGCCGCAAATGTTGGATGTTCTCTGAGATGGGCCGTAGAAAGCAAACAGCTTTAAGATGTGACATTGATTCTCTTGACATGGAAATTGATTCTACCAATTCTACCAAGAATACTTCTTTTTGAAGTAGCTCGGACTGTGAATACACAACACTCACTATACTAATCTGCATCCCATAAAATAGAATAACAAACTCAATCATCAAAAGCATTTTCTAGTCAGCGATAAACCCAAACTCAAAATATTTCAAAATGTTAATAACACGTATGGAATAGTTAGGAGGAGAAATGGAAGGAATATAAAAAGATGAAGACTAAATGACGATCCCAACAATATAAACTAAAATCCTATTAATTTTCCTTTTTCTTCAGTTAATCCTTAATTTCAAACATAAAAAGGAAAACAAAATAATAATAATAGTAGTAGTAGTAATAATAATAATAATAGAAATATAGAAACTCCCAACCTCTTGTTAAAGGCTTAACATTTTCAAAAAACTAGCCTTTAGTAACCTACATATCATTTCCAATTTCAGAGAACAACTACACATGCTCTATTAACTGCTATAGTTTATAAGCCTAGAAGAAAACCTAAAACCCAGCAGAGGAACAAGGACTAACAATATCACACAGCTCAACTAAACATCATGTGCTCTCTTAAATTTCTCTAAATTTACAACCAAACAGAAATATATTTACAAAAAATAAAAAAAATAACCCTCATATTCCTCATCATTAAAACTTTAAGCCCCCAATTAATTTTTCAATTTATAAAATTAAATAAATATATATATATATATTCCTCACGCCATCTGAGCCTTAAAAAATCAATATCTTGAAATCTTTATACATCAAAATTCAAATTTGATTCACCAGGATAGATCATATTTCTATCAATTTTCATCAATTTCAACGAAAAGTTGATAAAACAAATAAATTTTAAGAAAAAATAATGGAGGAGGATCGGAATTAGAAGAGTTCATACAGTGTAAGAATCGAGGATGAGAACTTTCATGCCGGAGATGTCTTGAAGCATCCGATTGATGTAATCCCGTGCCGCCGATACCAACACCATTTTCTACGCCTACACCCTTCAGATTTCTGTGGCGGCGATTCCAGATGCCGATAGAACGGTGTCGTTTTTCTCGGAACGTTTCGACGAAACGATCTGCGGAAGCGTACGGAAGAGAATCAGAGTGAGATTTTCAGATCTGCGACGACGAGGGAACTGGGAAAGAAAATTAGTCCGATTGATGATCACAGAAAGAAGACAATGGTCGAAACCTTGAAACGCCACCGTAGTGAACCTGGGTGATTAATGACTCAACGGCGAATAAAATATGGAAATTATAAATTTTATAATTGGCGAGGGATAATTGGTGATTAAAAAACCAAAAGTATAATTACAATAAACTTTTTTGGTTTTTTTTTTATTATTTTATTTTCTAATTTTTTTTCTTTACAATACAACCTGTTTAACATAAAATAGATGAATAAAGTTTACAAATAAAAAGACAAAAAAAAAAAAAAAAAACTCAAACTAATAAAATGCAACATTTTGTTGATAAATAGGAAGAAAATAATTAGAATTCAAATGATATTGTGGGTCTTTAATAATGTATCTTACAATTTAAATAGATAAACTTATTAAATATTCATTTTTAGAATTAAAATATGAGTAATTTATATTTTGTATTTTAAACTACAACTTCTTTTTTCCCCCTCGAGTTACAAAAATCATCGGTTTTTTTTTTTTTTTTTGAAAAATACTAAAATCATCGTTGAGCCCCCCAAAAAAAAGTTACTAGGGACAAATAATTTTTATAATTTAATTTTTTAAAAATGAAAATGGTGGATTGGATTACGTATTTTTCAAAATTTAAATACTAATATAAAGTATTTAAAAATACTTTGTGATATTTAAAATAATAAAACTGTATTTAATAAATATTAAATATGATATATAACTATATATACCTATGTGAATAAAAAAATTGTTATTGGAAATTATAAAAACCGCCCACATTTATCTCTAATTATTTTTATATATGTAAATATGGTGTATATTTATATAAATATTATTTAAAATAATAAATATTATCTATATCTTTATACATGTTTGTTTCCAAAATTTATCTGATTTATGTAGTTAAGACATTTTCTAACTTTATCTATATTTTAGCATATGTATATTTTTGTTCATTTTTTATTTTGTAAAAAAAAAAAAAAATTGTTTTGCAAACCATAATGGACATGGCCTAAAATCCTTAATATTACACTTTCCATTATTATTCATTTTATTCAGGGATATAAACAAAATAAAGACAAATGGATATTAATCAAACTTACTTTTGATGTCTCAAAAAAAAAAAAAAAAAAAAGGCTTTAAGCTATAAAAAAAAAAAAAAAAAAAAAGAAAAAAGGTATGGATCATTATACATTATATAAAGACATTAGCATAAAAACAAATAACAATACTAACTACCTAAAAACCCATCCAATTATATATAAACCTAAAACTAAAACCAAAAACAATTATATGTACATGAAGCTTCTGAAAAGTCCATGACAAGGCACTGAATATATGTAGATCAAAACTATGGCCTAATCATTTATAAAATACATTTTTATTTGTGTTCAAGGTTGTGATATCTTTGTTTTTATCTTGGTGAGAATAATTGCAACAAATTGTGTAGTGAAAAGATTAAGGAAGAATTTTCTTCTGACTTGTACCATTCACACTTTGACTTAAGGTGTCTTTAAAAGTCAATTTACTTTCTAGCTAGCCAAAGTCATGAACATATTTATGATTAAAATGAATTTTATGAAAAATAATAATAATTTTGTGTAGATTGCATTTTTGTTTTTTTTTTTTTTTTTTTTTGGGGTTGACGAATTGTGGTTAACATAGATGGAGTAAGAACTTTAATTTTGTCAAGAATAATGAATGAATTTTTTAGAAAATAAATATGGTGATGAAATTTAAATATCTAAATTTTGTTTACTCGCTTAAAGTGAAATGTGATAGCGGAAACGATATATTTCCTTCTTTGTTAATATTTTTTATATTCTTCTCACTGGGCTTTGGTATTTTCGGCCTAGTTTAATTTTTTATCTTTTCTATTGACTGCTTTGGGCCAATTTACGAAGCGTTTTCTTGCTTTCTTTTAATTTATTTATTAATATTAATTTTGAATAAATAGAATAGATATTAACAAGACAAAGACAACAAGAATAATTTATAAAAAATATTTGGTGAAAAATTACCCCCCAAAAAAAAAAAATGCTCCAAGTAGGAGGACTTATTTGAGGAATGAGGGGTTAATGATTTGACTCAATAAGGCATTCTGACCTTGTATCGCCCAATTGACAACAAAAATCTTATTTACCAAAAAAAAAAATTGACAACAAAAATCTTATTATTGTATAAATTGGTAAAAAAAAAAATAGATTCTAATTAAGAAAATAAAGGTTGAAGAAGGAAAAAAAAAAAAAATAGAGGTTTGAATGTAACCAATCGGAAGCTTGGCAATACCAAAATAGATGCATCATTTTGAATTGCAAGGTAAGACAAAATATGCTTTTCCAATTTTTTTTCTTTTAAAACCAAAAAGACAACAAAAATCACTCAATAACTTTTTACATGAACAATAACCAAGTGGGAACCGATTATTATTATTATTATTTTTTGTTTTCTCTGGGTTTAAAAGTAATTTTGATTTTTTCCTTGAACAATATAAACCAAATTACATATGGATTTTTTTAAAACAAATTATAATCACATGCAACACCTGACTGATAATAATAATTGCATAAGAATATTTGGAAGGATCGAAGCTGACTAATAAATGACACATATATTTATTGTATATAAAATAAATAATCTTATATCTGTTTTTTATATAAAACTAATATTTCCTTTAATTATCAAAAAAAAAAAAAGCCGAGAGTCTGTTTGGCCATTAAGTTTTAAAACAATTTTCTGTTTTATAAAACATAAAATTATTTCCAAAACAAAAGATCGTATATTTGGCCATCAGTTTTTAAAAATGGTTTTAGAAAACAAATTAAAAAAAATAAAATTTAAAAAACATTAAAATGATATTTTCTGTTTTTTATTTTTTAGTTTGAAAAACTATTGTTATTAAACATTACTAGTTAAATATCTTTGTTTTCAAAAAACAACTAAAAATAATTTTTAATTTTTTTATTTTTAAAATAATATTTTAAAAATAAAAAATAAAAAACATGGCAAAACATGACCTAATATTTCTTTTTGGGTAGGAGATAGATAAATGATGAACTGGACATTCTTAATTCACTTTTAGGTAGCTTAAGGACATCCTTATCCATCTAAAATAATGATCAGGAAATAACAATTAACAACTACTATGGTTGACAAAATTTATTTAAACAAAATAAAACACGTAATTTAATCTTGCTCACCAACCCCCCCAAAAAAAATATTATTTATATTTCCTATGGTTGTTGGACCAAATTAATCAAACACCAAAAAAATACTAAAACAGATTTGCACAAGATTTTATGGCATAAATATAAATGAATTGAAATAAAAAAATAATATTTATTTTCCATCATTCATGCAAATGACATAATTGAGTACAAGTATGCATTTTTAACCATTAAGAGCAAGAATCAAATTGGCAATGACAGATTGTTCAACAAAAGAAATTAATTTTTAAATATTTTTAAAGTTCTAGATTCAAAATTACTATTATTTGATAAAGAAATTGTAAATAACCCAAAAAGTTTCCACTTATTAGTTTTCTTAATCATTGTTCTTTTTTTTTTTTTTTTATCACTTATCCCCAACCAAATCATTCTGCACCTACACTATTACACAAGAAAAGAATAAACTTAAACATCACCCAAATAACAGGAAAAGAAAAAAAGTGAAATTTGACTATCTTTTAAGAGGAAAAACCAGGAGAATATTTTTATTGAATTAAAAAAAAAAAAAAAGGAGAAACATTTTTTGTCCATTTCATTCTCTAAAATGTAAAGTTTAGAAGATATATTTAAAGAACTCTAACATTGACTGGTCTGAGTCAATATTTTATTGGATTACCGGGTTTTAGACAAGAGCATGAAAAAGTAATGAATTAACTGCCTTCTATGGCAGTCTTTAACTCTTTTTAAGCCGGCAAAAGCTCCGCTACTCACTCTTTTAAATAGATCACAGCAACTGGGTATTTTCTACTTTTCGTTTTCAGTTCTCTGTATTTGCTTCTCTGAATCTGTTTTTTTTTTTTTTTGTTTTTTGGGTGTTTCCATAAAGTAATAAAAATACCTTCTTTTTTTTCTGTTTTTGTGCTTGCATTTGTTTTTTCTCTAAATCAGAATCAGATGGTGCCACTCTCATCTTGTTGCTTAATCGATTGAGATGAGAGGAGCTTCTCCGAGTCCCGTGGAGCCCAGACTCCGTTTGTCTGCTTCAGCTAAGTCAGTCTCTTTCTGTCTCTGTCTCTTTGTTTTCTGTGTTTCATTGCTTTCATTTCTGGGTTTTAGCTTAATTGGGTTGTGAAGGATGATTGCGATTTCCTGGAAAATTGTTTAATTTGTGCATAGGTGTTTCAGTGTTTGTGTAATTAGGATGTAGAGTGAGCCTCATGAAAGTGTTGAGTCTTACAAGATTTGAATTGTGTGTGTAGGATTAGTCTTTTCAAAGAAAATAAAATTAGTAGTGAAGAGAAAGTTCTGTGTTTGTTTTCTTTGAGGGATTTTAGTGCTTGTTGGTGATAATGGGTTATTGTTTGCTTATTTAATTTTGTTAAGATAGTTTTGAGTGCTTCGGCATTTGTTTTCTTGGTGTAAAATAATGAATTATACTTCTGCATTTACCAACTCGAAGTTTCCCAAATTAGATATTTGTGTTTTGGTTGGCGTTTCTTTCCTCACTGAATCTCTTTGGTCTTTTGGCCTGGCTTGTTAAATCGTTTTCAGTATTTTTTTTCAGATTTTCATCCATAAAGAAAGGTGTTCTAACCGATTGTTGGAGTGGGTATACCTGTAAATATGTTTGCATTTGTGCATATGGTAATACTTTAATTTAGTTTAGGAAATATTATTGAACAGAAGTGCTTTCCGAATTTGCATGTTTCTTGTTGAAAGAATTATTCGAGAAAATGTGATGTTGAGAGGAGTTTTCTGTGGCTTTATTAATTAAAGCTTCAGTTCTTCATGTATATATATTATACTCAAATATTTTGGTTTCGGATATTGCTCTTTTTACAACTAAGGTTGCAAAACGTGAACCAATTTCAATATTCTTTAAGATCTAACAAGGGGGAACAAGAAAATAAGGGAGTTGCTGATTATAGTTTTGTCTTTAACATAATTGGTTTTTACTATAGCTCTTGCCCTCCCTTTTTGTTTTTTTTTTTTTTTTTGGTTTTTTTTTTGGGTTTTTTTCCCCTTTATTTATTATTATTATTATTTTTTTTTTCAGGAAATGAATTTATTGTTTTGATGGGGATGAAAAAAAGTTGTGTTTACAGTGTTTCACTATATCTTTCCATAATTTTCTAGAATTAGCTGATTGGAAACAAATTAGTTAATGGAGATTTTCTTCAATGTCATTGGTTGCTCTTCACATTTCTGCTATTCTTTTGGTTGCTCTTTTCATTTTCTTTTTCACTTGCTATATGGGCTGTCCTCATGTAGTCATGAATATTTTCTTGTTACAGTGAGGACACAAACAAACGAAGGTTCCAAAGAAATAAAGTTTTAAAAGATATTGAGCGGGCACTCCACATTCCTGTTCAATATCGGAATTCAAAGTACAAGCCAACCTTGAAAGTTGTGTTAGTCATTATAACATTGGCAACTTTTTTGGGACTCTTCCTCTCTCCCGCATTTTATAGTACAGAACATCTGTCCAATTCTGTAACCCGGTATGTTCTATTGGCTGCTAACTTGCTTTCACTTCCTTTTACTAGCTCCATTATGAGAATAGCTCGGGATTTCTCCCTCATTAAAGGGGGAGAAGTACAATTTGGCTACAATGACTGACATCCTTGTTGTCTCTTAATAGTAAAGTGCTACATTTTGGTGATTTGAAATTAACCTCTCATTGCCTGAATTTCAAATATTTTTCTGAGTAAAACCTTGTAGAGAATCAGCTTTCCTTCTTGTAATGTCTTGAGGGATGATTATTGCATGCAGACCCACTTCTTTTGAACGATGGATAAGAGATGGTGCTGCCCCAGATTTACGTTACCAATCAGTCTTAGACACCAACTGGGACCAAATTTCGAATGCCATAGAGAAATTGACTGACAAGGATACATATCGGGGAGTTGGCCTATTAAACTTCAATGACGGTGAGATTGATCAGTGGAAGGAGCTGATACCTGATGCTGAGCATGTTGTTCTACACCTGGACCATGCCCTGTACAACATAACATGGGAGTCCCTGTACCCTGAATGGATAGACGAAGAGGAAGATTTTGAGTTTCCTACTTGTCCTTCTCTACCAAAGATCCAGATTCCTGGAAAACCTCGACTTGATCTTATTGCTGTCAAGCTTCCCTGCAACAAGTCGGGGAGCTGGTCAAGAGATGTTGCTCGTTTACATTTGCAGCTTGAAGCAGCTAGGCTTGCTTCATCTGCCAAAGGATATCATCCAGTTCGTGTGCTTTTTGTGACTGAATGCCTTCCACTACCAAATCTATTCACTTGCAAGGATCTTATTATACGAGAAGGGGATGCTTGGCTATACGAACCAAACCGGAATACGTTGAGAGATAAGCTACAGCTCCCTGTGGGGTCATGTGAGCTTGCTGTTCCCCTTAAGGCTAAAGGTAGGACTTAAATCATTCATTCTTTATGCAGCTTTAATAGTTTTTTCCTTTGATTTTTAAGCTATAGCTTTTGATGCCATGACATGAACGCTGCTAGTCTACCACTTCATTTTAACACTTTCTTTTATTTTTATTTTTTATTTTTTTACCCCTAGCCCCCTATATGTTTTGGTGAATTCTTTGGTTAAGAAATGCTCCTATATGCATCTATGCTCAGGAATTGTATGTTTGAGAAGAATAGCAATCACCATCATAGGTGATAATGGGATCACAAAATGTGCAGAATATGTTTGGTTTTGTTGTTTGGGTGTTGTTCATGAAGAAGCGTACCTTAATTCTGCTTGTTGGAGCAGCTGAGTGCATGTTCTTCAGTCATTTTCCTTCATGAGAAAGAGTCAGAAAAGATTGCTTGTGAAATTTTATAGATCTTATTGTTGCAAATGCTTTAGAAGTAACAAACTAACCAAGTATTTTTAAGCAGAAAATTTTCACTCAGAACGAGCACACCGCGAAGCATATGCGACAATCCTACACTCTGCCCATGTATATGTTTGTGGGGCCATTACTGCTGCACAGAGTATTCGCATGGCTGGTTCAACACGAGATCTTGTAATACTTGTGGATGAATCAATTAGTGAGTATCACCGAGGTGGGTTGGCAGCTGCTGGGTGGAAAATCCACACAATCAAAAGAATTAGAAATCCTAAAGCTGAACCTGAGGCATATAACGAGTGGAACTACAGCAAATTCCGTCTTTGGCAGCTGACTGATTACGACAAAATCATTTTTATCGATGCTGACATGCTTATACTCAGAAACATTGATTTCCTATTTGAAATGCCTGAGATATCAGCCACGGGAAATAATGCTACTCTGTTCAACTCAGGTGTCATGGTTCTTGAACCATCAAACTGTACATTCCAGCTTCTGATGGATCACATCAATGACATTGTGTCCTACAATGGCGGGGACCAGGGGTATCTCAATGAAATCTTCACATGGTGGCACAGGATCCCAAAACACATGAACTTCTTGAAACATTTTTGGGAAGGTGATGAAGTAGAGAAAAAGGAGATGAAAACTCGCCTCTTTGGAGCTGATCCACCAATCCTTTATGTCCTCCACTATCTTGGTAACAAACCATGGCTTTGCTTCAGGGACTACGACTGCAACTGGAATGTGGACATTTTGCAGGAGTTTGCCAGCGATGTTGCACACAAAACATGGTGGAAAGTTCACGATGCCATGCCAGAAAACTTGCATAAGTTCTGTCTACTCAGGTCCAAGCAGAAGGCGGCATTAGAGTGGGATCGAAGACAAGCTGAGAAAGGAAATTACACAGATGGTCACTGGAAAATTAAGATCAAAGATAAGCGTTTGAAGACATGCTTCGAGGAGTTCTGCTTCTGGGAGAGCATGTTATGGCACTGGGGCGAAAAGAACTGGACCGATAATGCAACTGCTACTCCAACACCACCTGCGATTACTACAGCATCACTTTCTTCTTCATAACTCTCTTTTTTTTCTTTTTTTCTTTTTTTTTTTTTGTTATAATTTTTTTTCCATACATGCATACCCAATGTAGATGACACAGTTACAGTTCAATATATTTTACATTCTTGGGATGTGATAAAAATGTGATCTTCTTCTTCTTAAAATTGTTACATGATCCAGATCAACTGGTTCAATGTAATTAATAATACCATTTTTCTGGAAACGTATTTTACACCCTATTCTTCTTTCCGTTTGGCATATATTTGTACCCGTTTGCTGCTTTTTGATGCTGTATGAGATTATACAATGACTCTTAATCATCTTATGGTGTTTAAAGAAAACAGAAAGAAACACATATACTATTAAACTTTATATGTGATTCAAATAAATTACATAAACATCTATTTTGAATTTTTTTATTTCACGTTTATTATCGGCATTTAAAATTTATCATAAAAATATCCTGCAAAATTTTATTTTATTTTATTTTTTTTAATCCTATCATTTTTTGTTAAGTAGATGAGAATTTCAGCTTGATTGATTTCTTTTAAATGACAAGCATTTATTTATTATATATTAATTATAATAGTAATAATAATAATAATAAAGTAACAGAATTGTCTTCTCCTTTTGAAGTATTTAATTAAATAAAACGTCGACGTTTACAAGGTTAATCTTCTCTTCCAAATTAACATCCGCTCCAGTTTTCTGGTTCAGGTTCAGGTTCAGCTTTCTCATTCTTTCTGACAGAGCCGAATTCAAAATTGCACTCCAATTTGTTTTGGGTTTTTCTGGTAATTATAGAATTCGAATTCCCAGATAAAATTAAAAAAAAATTATAAAAATGAACGTATTCATATCATGGAATTCGAGAGCCTCTGTGATTTCATTTTCACAACCAAGCTTCACCACGACGACCACTTCACACTTCCAAAGGCCTTCTCTCTCATCGCCCCGCAAGTTTATTTTACCATTTTGGGCATACCCATTTCCTTATTTTCCAAACAAGTCCCACCACATACTCCATGCCCGCAAAAACAGACGCTCAGAGCCTGACCACCACCAGCCACTTCTCAAACCAACCATTATCCAAGAAGTTTCAGAAGACGATGAAGAAGACGACGTTTTTCTTGACGAATACGAAGATGGTAAAAAAAAAACCTACCCAATTCCACTTGCTCTTTTTTCCTTTTTAGTTTTGTATTTCAGTTTCAAAGTTTATGTGCTCGAAATTTTGTTATCTCACTTGACTTAAATTTAACTATTTTCTTTGTGCTGTTCTTTTTGTTCTTATGCATTTAGTTAGTTTGATTTTGATTGTGAAAAAAAAGAAAAAAGAAACCAGAACTGCTTAAACCAAAGTTAAATGCTACAAAGTACCGAATTTTTGTTTTTGACATTTTTCATGTAATAATTTTGTGGTCATTTTGACGTTTATATTCATTTGGAATTGTTTATTATCCATAATAGTTATTTTATTATTGAATACTTTCGGGTCAGCTCTGGATTTGGCCAACAGTGTCTGCACTATGCTACAGTATTTTTCCGCTAAGTATAAGCAACTGAGTAATATTTAGGATTTCCCATTTTCCTATCATTTAAAAATAGCTTATAATTGTTCCTTGTCTGAATGGTATTCTGTTTTATAGAAGAATCCTTGGATGATGTTGATGGTTATTTTGAAGACGAATATGTAGCAGACGATGCTGAGCTCTATGTAAGTGTTTGTGTTAAAGTTGTTGATACTCCTCCTAGTTTTGGATACTAAACATTGACAATATGCTGACAAAAGATTTGTTTTTTTGGTTGAAGGCTGGAGATGGAGCTGGAGGGGGTGGAATTTCTCTTGCTGGGACATGGTGGGATAAAAAAGCATTGGAGATTGCTGAAGAAGTTTCTCTTTCCTTCGACGGCGAATTGAAAATATATGCCTTTAAAACGTTGTCAAATTCAACCATCCAAGTGCGTATCGAAACACTTTCTAACAAGTAAGCATCAGTGGGAGCTTTTCTTGAGGCATAAAATTTTTTGCAGAGCATATATTGTAGGTGAACAAAATTGATGAAATAAGTATGAAATAGTTTTAATAGTACTGTGGAATTTCATTGATTTTGTTGAAAATTCTGTGAATGAGAAAAGAGAAATGATTTTAAACTTTAAAAATTGACATGCATTATTCGGTGGAGTTATGTTCTTGCATGTTTTATGCTTCTAAAGATGCCTCTAAGCAAGTATTAACTATCCTTATTGAAACATGCTGAATTTTATCTAGATGTAATTTTCTCTATCTAATTGGTTTCCCCTAAATCAAATTTTCACTTTAAGATATATGCATTATATCTGGAATGCATAGAAATATTTTTTTGTTTATTAAATCGGTATCTGTTGTTAATGATAAAAACTTTCTAGTAATTATTTTTCCTCCATATGTTATGCAAGGAATTTATGTACTAAAGAACAATGATGCATCACAGGTCTGGTTCCCCCAGCATGGAAGATATTGAAGCCTTTTCTAGAACCTATCGGGCACGGTTAGATGAAGCAGAAGTTGCTAAATCAGTACCTGAGAATATGACTTTGGAGGTGTTTTTTTTTTTTTGGTTTCTCTAACTATTTGATTTGTTTCTGTTTCCTTTTTTATCTTAAATTATTTAGCATTCTATGATAGGGGAAGAGACATTAATTGATAACCTTAGACATGAAACCTTAATTTTAGCCAAATAATTGGTAGACATGGTTGATTGCTCTAGATTCTGTAGGACTACAGCTGACTTAGTTTGGCAGGTTTAACCCAAACAACTATTATTTTTGTGCCTTTTGCCCTTTTGGGTCTAAACAGATTAGTCCTTCTCAGGTGTCATCTCCTGGTGTTGAAAGAGTAGTTCGTATTCCGAATGACCTAGATCGGTTCAAAGATAGGCCTATGTATGTGAAATATGTCAGCGAGATAGATGAAACCGGTTCACCTTCTGAAAATGATGGTGTTTTCAGGCTTCTTTCTTTTGATATGGAGACTGAGTGTTGCATTTGGGGCTTAGCAGATGTGAGGAAAAATAGAGAAAAAGCAGGGAAAGGGAGACCATTAAGCAAAAAGCAAAGGGAGTGGCGTTTGAGCACACCCTTTGATTACTTGCGTTTAGTGCGCTTGTATTCTGAAATTTGACTATTCCATTTTGTAATATTTTTTTCACTGTTAAAACCTTATGTCTATACATGAAGATCAATATATAGCATACTAAAATTTAAAGTTAAAATTTATGTAAAGGTTATTTTTCTCAGTTTGCCACTATAGGGATATAATTGTATTTTTGACATTATGAGTTTCAATTTTCTTACTTAATTGTGCGTTTTTAGTGTCATTTCTTTTGGTAGATTTATTTCTTAGCTGTAGAAATTTGCAAGGTAAAAAGAAAAAAGAAACTGATTATTCTTCATTCTTTTTTGCCAAAAAGAGAAAAAAAAAATTCATGTAAAAAGATGTGGCATCAAAATGCCTGCTAACCATAGTGATTTGCAGGCTATAAGTTTGAGGCTGCCAGCTTAAAGTTTGAAGAGGTACTATTTTACTTATGTTGCTCATGGAACAATCAAAATAACATCAGAAGGCATCTAATTCCAGCAAATAATAAATACATTTAAGAAACAGATGGTTTTTATTAGGGTTAATCGTTAATTAGTAACTTGAAGTTTCATGGTCATGTGAATTAAACCTTAAATTTTGAAATTGCTTGAATTGAATTTTTAAAATTTCAAATTTATTGCAAATCAGTTTTAATTGACCAATAATGTTGATTTTGCCATTAGATAACGTCAATATACTAATATCATATTGATGTCATAATTTGTTTTTAACAAAAAAATTAAAAAAAATACTTTTTGAGAAAAATAAGTTTTTAATTTTCTATTTTATATTTATGATTTTTTATTCGGAAAATTATATTCAATCTTATTTTATTTAAACTAAAATTTTAATGAAATTAAATATTTTTAGATAAAATCTAAACAATAAATAAAAATTTAAAATAAAAGTGGAATTTTGGTCTAATAAAAATATTTCCACTAGACTAAAAATTAAATAAAATAATTTAAATAAACCAAGAATTAATAATAATTTTTTTTATGTCCAAACTATAAAAAAATTAATCCAAATTAAAAAAAAAAGACCAAAAATTGGACAAAAATAAAAATAAAATTTAATTTTTATAATTATTATTATTATTTTTTTGGGTCAGAAGAAAAGGACAGTAGATTTATCTATATGTATTTACGAATCACTTGATTCTACAAAGAATGAACAATCATAGAAAGATTAAAAAAAGAATGAACCACTTTTACTTTAAAAAATAAAGATTTTAAAAAGAATAAGAATAAATTATTAGACCAAATAAAAAAATAATAAAAATAAAATCAATAATAATAAGTTTATTTTTATTTTCTATATTAGACCCCAAAAAAAAAGTTTAAATTCATTTTTATTTTTTTTTATCTAATTTTTACTTTTTATGGTTTGGTTGTAAACAAAATTATTATAAATTTTCGGTCTAATAAATTATTTTATTTAATATTTGGTGTTTTTTACTAGAGCAAAATTTTCAATTTTATTTTTATTTTCACGTTTGTCTAATTATTATTTTTGTAATTTCGGTCTTTTTTTTCTTTTATAGTTTAGGTGGAAAAGATTATTATTAATTTTTAGTCTAATAAAATAATTTTTTAAAAATTTTTTGATCTAATAAAATTATTCTATTACATTGAATATTCCAACTTTATTTTTACTTTTTATCTAATTTTTGATCCAAAAATATTTAATTTTTTTTTAAATTTTAATTCAAATAAAATAAAAATGAATACAAATTTTCAAATAAAAAACCATTAATATAAAATAAAATAATAAAAAATTATTATTATTATTTTTTTAAAAAAATAAATTATTATATTAGCATGGAAACGACATGCTAATTTTATTTAATATTAAAATTAATATCACTAGTTAATTAGCTTGATTTACAACAAATTTGAAACTTTAATAATCAATTTAAACAATTTTAAATTTCAAAGTTTAATTCACACTCCTTAAAATTTCAATTCACAGAACCCTAAATGTTTTAATACTAATTAACAATTAACCCTTTTTATTATTGGTTTTAGTATACCGGTTAAAGATACAAGTGAACAAAAGATAACCCAACATACCACCTGGGAATGGGATTCAAAAATAATAATAATAAAAATAAAAGTCTTCTGGGGCAACAAGAAAAAGTGTTGTCATTTCATCTATTTAATTGATAAAAAGATCTCATATTTAACATTAATTCAACTTTAAAATGAAAAAAATTAATTATTGGTTTAGGTGATTTACCATGTTATTACCAAAAAAAGAAAAGAAAAGGTGATTCACCATGTTCATGGAATCACAATGGTTTTGCACGTGTGTTCGAGTGGTATGATTGGGCTTTCCATTTCCACACTTTTCTAATAAGTTTCTTAATGAACGGTTTCATCCTCTTCTACTCCTTTGAGTGGGGAAGGTATCTTTGACTTTGAAATAGTGGATAGAAAAGTGATAGGCGTGCTGTGCTGTGCTGTGTGTGGTGGTCCTGGTGGAACACTAGCAGCCAAGAGTATCATACATACACTGTTGTCCCACCAGGCTGGTCCATAGAGTGAAAAATGTGGAAACTCATTATGCAAAATGCATCATGCTTGGAATCCTCCTTTGGCTTCATGTCTGGTTTTGACTCTTTTAATCCTTACTATGCTAATCCATTATCCACATTTTTATTCAATTTTAGACACAAAAAAAATGGAGAAAAAACTGATTAGTCCTTAGCGCCATAATTTGCATACAGGCCCAGCAATTTTATTGTACTTTAGTTTTTGGACTTTTATATTGAGGTGTTGGGAAAGGTGAAGAAAACCATAAGTATCAAAAACAGCAATTGTCCATCAACATGGAGGAAAGTTTTAACCCTTTTTTTTTTTTTTTTTTTTTTTAAATAAAAAAGAAAGATCAACCATTATTAATCAGCCCTTAAATTACCATGACCATTTTTTGAAGATGTAAGGTACCACCATCAAAAACAAGAAGAGGAACAACTTTTTACTAGTGATTAGGAAATCATAATTTTAGCAAACTAAATGAGAAAAAACAGAGAGTTTATGGCTCTGTTTTCAATGGCCCATATTATACCTTAAAAAAGAAATGAAGAAAATAAACATACTTTTTCAACTAAGGGAGGCCATATTCAGTAGCATTGCAAAAACCAAAATTCAAATTATAAAAAAATTTGTTTGACATCGGCGCTGGAATAACTTTTGTCTGTATGTATTACCCATTATTCTTGTTCCATTGTTCAGAATTCTATTTCCATGTCCAAACAAAATAGTAGTTAATTGCTTTTGACTGAAAGATCAACTTGGCTTTTTCATTTGGAGTTTTGGACTCCAGATAAAATTTTAATTTTTTTTAACCGAAAAAATAATTCTGATTGTGGGCTGTAAAGTACTAAAGTGAGCTGCAGAATCAAAGCAAACGGCTAGACTATGAGGAATGAGGTCTGATACATTGTCTTCTTCCAAAGGATAAAGTGCAAACCAAAAGGAGTTTGTGAACCTTTTTTATGTGCTTTAATTGGACAGTGTCTCTCACTCTCTTTGAAAAAGACTGATCTTTTTTATTATTTTTTGGGTTTTTTTTTATTTGTTTTAATTCTAGTTTATACCAAAACCATCCTGTTGAAGCTGATAAAGTATGGCAAAGAAGACAACTTTGTGGGTGTGTTTGTTTTTTATATAGACTCGTGGGTTTATTTATGATTATGATGATTCATGCCTACTTCGAATACTTTCTTAGATGCGAAGTAGATTTTATTTTGGCTATTGCTATATCATCATGCTGATGATTCTTAACATCTCTCTCTCTCTCTCTCACTCTCTGTGTACCAGTTTAGGCAGCAAAACCTCTTACTGAAACGTAACTTTCCCAAGCACAGGAATTATCTGCTACCAACTCTCTCTCTCTCGCTATTCTTGAGGCTGCATTTATGATAGAATATTATATATAGATATAGCAAATTTTATAAAAACCAGATCTCCTACCTTCATATTTATATATATATATATATATATAAACACCTTTTTCGTTAAAGTATTCCAGGATTCACGTGCCTGTTATAACTGAAATTTGTTTGATAAGATTTACTTTTCTTCTTTTATTATCTTTCACTATTACTATATTTCTTTTATTGGGTAGACCCCTCTTTTTCTGTTTTCTTTTTTTGTTGGTAAATATCTCTTTTGGTTTTTTTTTTTTTTTTGGCGGGTGTAATGTGAATAACGTATTACATTATTATATATAGTTGAGAGGGTGAACTTCGAGGAATGTATTAAGAGGTGGGTTTTCCGTGAAAGACTTGGGATTTTCTCAAATGGGTAGGTGTAGGTTTGGTGGGGTTTTAATTGTGCTGAGCTGTGCTTTGTTGGTGCTCGTTGGTCTTGTTGTTGAAGGATACCCAGATGAGGACCTGGTTTTGAGTCTCCCTGGTCAACCAAAAGTTGGGTTCAAACAATATGCTGGGTATGTTGATGTGGATGTAAAAGCTGGAAGAAGCTTATTTTACTATTTTGTTGAAGCAGATAAAGACCCTGATAGCAAGCCCCTAACTCTCTGGCTCAATGGCGGTTGGTTCCTATTCTCAATTGGATCTAGTTTTTTACCTTGTTTGGAAACTGGGAACTTTGAGATTTGAAGCGTTTTTAGTTTTTCCTTTTGGTTTAATTCCTTCTATTTTGTTCTTTTCTAGCTTAGAATTGTAATTTGTTTTGTAGTTTTTTTTTTTGGGACTTGTGCTTCCTTTGCCTTTCTAATGTTTAAGATTCCTTTTTGTATTTTATTTTATTTTATTGAAATGTGTCATTTTTCCCTATGCAGTTCGATTCTGTTTTCTGTGCTTAGAATGATTAATATTCTTTTTTTTTTGTTCCCGGTTTATTACTATGTATTGATGGACTAGTTTGGTGTTTTAGGTCCCGGTTGTTCTTCCATTGGTGGAGGTGCCTTTACAGAGCTGGGACCATTTTATCCTAAAGGTGATGGACGAGGTCTCAGAAGAAATTCTATGTCCTGGAATAGAGGTAGGAAAAAGTGGCATGGAATATGTATATGATACAGGAACATATTTTTAGCAAGTACTGTATATTTTACTGTTTTTGATTATGAAAACTAATATAAATTTTTTTACCTATTATCCTTATCTTTTTGTAGCTTCTAATCTCCTCTTTGTTGAGTCTCCTGCTGGTGTTGGATGGTCATACTCAAATACAAGTTCAGATTACAATACCGGGGATGCTTCTACTGGTAAAACAGATAGCTAACAAATTTTTATTGTTATTTATTTTTAGTTTATGCTTATTTTAGGCAATCTGGTCATATATGTTATTCTCCTTAACAGCCAAGGATATGCGTATGTTCATGATGAAATGGTATGAGAAGTTTCCAACTTACAAATCCAGAGCTTTGTTTCTTACCGGAGAAAGCTATGCAGGTGGGCTAGTAGTAGTTACCAAAGTTTTGATTGAACTTTTCTGGAACACTTTCTTCAAAAATGGGGTGCTTATTTTGTTTCAAAAAATTTATATAAAATGCTGTTCCCATGTAAAGTAAAAAAGGTAAAAATAAAATTAATGCTTGCTATGATAAATGGGAAGGAAAAGGATTTGTCCTTTGTTGTTTATGATAATTTCTAGTTGGGGAATGAACTTATACACCACAGTTTTTCTCATTATCCATGATTTTGTCCTATTTTTCTTGTTTTTCTTGGTTTCTGATATCTATTACTTTTGTTGTATAGGGCACTATATACCGCAGCTGGCTATTGCTTTATTGGACCACAATGAACATTCATCTGACTTCAAGTTCAATCTGAAAGGAGTTGCTGTAAGACAGCCTAACATGTTTATTGAATGTATCAATTTTTATTCATAACAGTCACATACTTAAAACAGTTTTTTGGGTTGTCTGGATGATGTTTGTTTCAATTCATCTAAAAATTATCCAATTGGCTCTCTCTGCTAGATTGGGAATCCACTGCTTAAGCTTGATCAGGATACTCGATCAACATACGAATACTTTTGGTCACACGGAATGATTTCTGATGAAATTTTCCTTACCATCACGAACAAATGTCATTTTGATGATTATGAGTATGCGAGTCCTCACAATGTAACTGACCCGTGCAACCATGCACTATCAGAAGCAAACAGCATAGTTAGTGATTACATAAATGCTTATGATGTGATCCTTGATGTTTGTTATCCAGCTATTGTTCAACAAGAACTGAGATTGCGAAAATTGGTATTGTTTTTAACTCTTAATTACTTGTTTTATTTTTGCATTTCCCTGAAACAGAGTAGCTTATATGGAATTCTAATTCAACCCTGCCCTCACTTCTGCAGGCTACTAAGATCAGTATAGGTGTTGATGTGTGTATGAGCTACGAAAGACGTTTCTATTTCAATCTTCCCGAAGTTCAGAAAGCTCTTCATGCAAATCGTACAAAACTACCTTATGGCTGGTCTATGTGCAGTGAGTAAGTGAATTTACTTGATGCTTCAATCAACTTTAATATCAATGAAATAAATCTTGTAAGTTGAACAATCTTAACTATGTTTTGCTTGAAAGTGGAAGTACAATGCTTTGATATCCTTTTGGCTTTTCGAATTTCATTTTCATAGCGCAATAGTCCTTTACAACTCCCATGAAACTTGATGTTATCTGCTTCTGTCAATAACTGCTTTTGCTTCCCAAATATTCTTTTCTTCAACCTGTCAAGCAATCCTGTGCTTAGGCCTGGAAATCATACCATATGATGTATAATGTATTGGTTTTTACAACTTGCATTATGTAACATAACCGATCTTCACATTTTGTGTATTGCACAGAGTTCTAAATTACAGTGATACCGATGGTAATATCAATATCCTTCCCTTGCTCAAAAGGATAGTTCATAATCACATACCAGTTTGGGTTTTCAGGTAATTTGTGTTTTGTGCATGAAAAGACTCCAACATATATGCTACTTTTAGAGTTTTTTTGGGCTGATGGAAATGATTGTGAACCAATTGCAGTGGAGATCAAGATTCTGTTGTGCCATTATTGGGCTCTAGGACACTTGTCCGCGAACTAGCATACGAACTTGATTACCAGATTACAGTCCCCTATGGAGCTTGGTTTCACAAGGGGCAGGTGATTATGCATTTTTGAATAGCTGTTTCTATTCTTTGAAAATTCATGTAAAAAACTTTAGGCAGTCCATGTTTTGAACAAAAACTTAATGCTGCTTCACATTTTGAATTAGGTGGGAGGTTGGGCTACTGAGTATGGAAATCTGTTGACATTTGCAACAGTAAGGGGTGCTGCTCACATGGTACCATATGCACAGCCATCGCGAGCATTGCATCTGTTCAGTTCATTCGTGCATGGCCGAAGGTTGCCAAACACGACTCGTCCATCGATTGATGATTGAGAAAAAAGGTTTTAAGCCTATCTACAACAATGTAGTAGCAGAATGTTAGCTGTTTCAAAGAATAGAAAATTTGCTTAACAGAAAGGGCAATAAAGAAGAAAAAAAAAGAATTGGTGATTGATTTATCTGCAATTGTAATTTCAATTGTATTTTGGAAAAGTTAGTAGCCTCAAGCAGAGATATTCTGCATAAACACTTTCATCCAAGTTCTTGTCTCTGTCAAATGAAAAAAAAAAAAAAAAAAAAAAAGATTTGTGTTTGGATTAAATGAAAATGAAAATGGTTTATTGGAACTAATTCTGAACTTATTCGGTTTAAAAGCATAAAGTAGCATGAATTATTAATCGAAAGAATCCTTTTCACAATCCATGTTGAAACTGTCAATTCTTCAAAACTGTCAGTAACAGCAACTTGGAACTAATTAACACATACTTAAATTGAATGAGAAAATAGATGTAATCTTTTAATATCAAAATTGCATGATTTAATTATTATTATTATTATTTCTTGTAATATTGACGTTTGAGTATTCGAATTCAAGATTATTGATTGTTCATTGCCATTGCACTGTTTCCATAGAGATAAAATAGCCGAAAATAAGGTGAAGTTGAAGCAATCCAAATTGATAAAAATTAAATTAACTCATAAAACATGTAAATTTGTTACTTATTGTTGTAAAAAAAGAAATTGTGTAGGTCGTTTATTTTTGTGTCTATGGTTTTGTTTTTTAATAATATATTAGGATACTAAATAAAGATACTAAAACATATATTACATATCATTTGTTAATATTTGATCGATTTATATTTAATTATAATTATCCTTTTAAAGATTCATCATTTTATATTTAAATTATAATAATATATTAATAATAAAATATTGATATGTGATTTTTGATACATTCTTGATCCATTTATATATTATCCTTAACATTGTATTTTTTATATTTTATTATCCTTTTTTAACTTTATAAAAAAGTAAAATACTTAACAAATTCTAATTATTATTACTTTATATTTGATATAAATAAATTACATATAATTAAATAAAGAAAAACAAATATATATTTTTTTGGTTTATTTCCATAAGTTCCACTCCATTTTTTTTATATAGAAAGTTGTACTCCATTTATTTATGTGATTCTTTTTAGAGGCATTTTAAACTAAAGTAATTATTAATAGTGTTTCTTCATTTTTGCCTCAATCTTCTCCATCTTCATCTTCAATTTGTTTTTAAAATATATATATATATATATATATATTTTTTTTTTAATCGTTTAAAATTTCAAAAAAAAGTGTCTAAATTATTTTAAACCTTGGCGCGGGTTTATATATTGACCGAGTGACCAAACCGAGTCATGAGGGAAACCCCTCCGAGTCGATGCGCCTCAGACCTCCATTGAAAGCCTTTCCCGTTTCCAGCTTTCGCTCCTCCCATCACCAACACAGTTTCTCAGCTGTTCCACATGAGTTGACTCGCCCGAGTCGAACCCCTGAATCTGTCTATAACCATCTCTTGAAGGCGTGCACGGAACAGTGCAAACTGGTTAATGCCCACCACTCGATCGACGAAACGTCTGAGACATCTCAAGCTTTGAGAACCGGCAAGGTCGTCCATGCCCACAGCTTGAAATATGGATTGGATTCCTATGGGTTTCTAGGGAATTCTATTGTTGCTCTTTATGCCAAGTGTGGCAATGTGGGTTTCACCGAGAAGGCATTTAATCGGCTTGAGAGAAAAGATGTATTGGCTTGGAACTCGGTTCTTTCAATGTACTCGAAGCGGGGATTGTTGGAACAGGTTGTTGAGTCATTTGGGTCACTGCGTAATTCTGGGGTGTCGCCGAATGAGTTCACATTTGCAATGGTTTTGTCTACTTGCGCAAGGTTGGTGGATGTTGGGTATGGTAGACAAGTTCATTGTGGTATAATTAAAATGGGGTTTGAGTTGAGCTCGTTTTGTGAAGGTGCACTCATTGATATGTATGCCAAGTGCAATTGTGTGGGTGATGCTTGCCACGTTTTCAACAGCTCTGTGGAGTCGGATACAGTTGCTTGTACTGCAATGATTACTGGGTATGTTCAAGCTGGATTCCCTGAGGAGGCGCTGAAAGTGTTCGAGGAGATGAAGAAAGTTGGCCGTGCTCTAGACCAGGTGGCTTATGTCTCTGTGATTAGTGCTTGTGTTGGTCTGGGAAGGCTTAATGATGCTTGTGAGTTGTTTGCCCAGATGTCCAGCGCGAATGTTGTGGCTTGGAATGTGATGATCTCAGGGCATGCAAAGGGAGGTTATGAGGTGGAGGCCGTTAAGTTTTTCGTAAAAATGAGGAAAGCTGGCATAAAACCCACAAGGTCCACCCTAGGAAGCATATTAAGTGCAATTGCTAGTTTAGCGGCTTTAGATTATGGATTGCTAATTCATACTCATGCAATTAAACAAGGTTTAGATTCTAGCTTTTATGTTGGAAGTTCTTTAATCAATATGTATGCCAAGTGTGAAGAAGTAGATGCTGCGCGGAAAGTATTTTGTATTTTAGATGAGAAGAATATTGTTTTGTGGAATGCAATGCTTGGAGGTTATGCACAGAATGGGTATGCCTATGAAGTCCTAGAATTGTTCTCCAGTATGAGAAACAGTCGCATTCAGCCAGATGAATTTACCTTCACTAGCGTTCTGAGTGCATGCTCTTGTTTGGAGTTCTTAAAAATGGGTTGCCAGTTGCATTCAGTTATTATCAAGAAAAAATTGGCATCAAATTTGTTTGTGGCAAATGCATTGACAGATATGTATGCAAAATCTGGGGCTCTGAAAGAAGCAAGAAAACAGTTTGAGCTCATAAGGAATCGAGACATTGTTTCTTGGAATGCAATTATTGTTGGTTATGTCCAGGAGCAGGATGAGGAAGAGGCTTTCCACATGTTCCAAATGATGAATTTGCAAGGGATACTGCCAGATGAAGTGTCCTTGGCCAGTATTCTTAATGCTTGCGCCAATATCCGAGCACTTAAACAGGGGCAGCAAGTCCATTCCCTCTCTTTGAAATCTGGCCTGGAAACAAGCCTTTATGCTGGCAGCTCACTTATTGACATGTATGCCAAGTGTGGAGCCATTGACGCTGCACACAAGGTCTTCTCTTGTATGGCCCATTGGAGTGTGGTCTCAATGAATACTATGATTGCTGCCTATGGTCAAAGCAATCTAGAGAAAGCAATAAATCTGTTTCAAGAGATGCATGTCATAGGATTAAAGCCGACAGAAATCACATTTGCAAGCCTTTTAGATGCATGTAGTGGACCATATGTGCTAATAATAGGGAGGCAAATCCACTGTCTAGTATTAAAGAGAGCCCTTCTGTACGGTAGTTCTGACTTTCTATGTGTATCTCTTTTGGGAATGTATATGAAATCTCAATGCCAACAAGATGCAGACATTCTTTTCTCTGAGCTTCCGAGGCCAAGAAGTAGAGTGTTATGGACTGTTATTATTTCAGGACTCATTCAGAATAATTGCTCTGAGAAGGCTTTACAGATGTACCACCAAATGCGTTGTGAGAATGCCCTGCCTGATCAAGCCACATTTGCTAGTGTCCTTCGAGCTTGTGCTGTATTATCTTCTTTAAGTGATGGTAGAAAAATGCATTCTCTCACTTTTCATACTGGTTTTCATTTAGATGAGCCAACTAGTAGTGCCCTTATAGACATGTATGCTAAATGCGGGGATGTCGAAAGTGCAGTGCAAGTTTTCCAAGAAATGAGTAGTAAAAATGATGTTATTTCTTGGAATTCGATGATAGTTGGACTTGCTAAAAATGGGTATGCAGAATATGCACTAAAAGTCTTTGATGAGATGAAGCAAACACGCATTATGCCTGATGATGTCACATTCCTCGGCGTTCTAACTGCTTGTAGTCATGCAGGAAGGGTAGCTGAAGGCCATCAAGTCTTTGATATTATGGTTCATGATTATGGTTTTCAGCCTAGGGTGGATCATGTTGCCTGCATGGTTGACCTTCTTGGCCGGTGGGGTTTTCTCAAGGAAGCAGAGGAGTTTGTTAACAAACAAAATTTTGAATCTGATGCTATGATATGGGCCACACTACTTGGTGCCTGCAGATTACATGGAGACGAATTAAGGGGACGATACTCAGCTGAGAAACTCATTGAGTTAGATCCCCAAGATTCTTCATCCTATGTACTGCTTGCTAACATTTATGCTGCATCAGGAAAATGGACTGAGGTAAACTCTTTGAGGAGGGAAATGAAAGAAAAAGGAGTAATGAAGTTGCCTGGATGTAGTTGGACTGTGGTGGGACAAATGACACATAAGTTTTCTGCTGGAGATAAGTCTCATCCCAAAACTGATGAAATCCATTCAGTTTTGAAGTATTTGACAGCACTGATTAAAGAAGAAAATTATGTTGTGGACATAGATTCTTTCTTGCATGATGAAGATTGAGAGAAGCACCTTCTATATGCATGCTGGCTTAACTTAGTAGTGGTAGTACCATATTGATATCTACTCTGATAGAGCGATGACATAGTGGTCATTCAAAGCCATGTGGAGAAACATAATAGCAATGAGGTAAAAGGCAGGCCCTTACTGGGAAAGGTTGATGAGACTTTGGATTCGGGCTTTAGGCATAGGCCACTTAGGGCCTATGTTTAGTGGGGGCCCGAAAAAAATGATTCTCGTATTCATATTTATACATCTGTCCAATAGAATTTACATTTTATAAATTTATACGGGAAACATATCTTTCAATTATCTTAGAAGCCTCAAAATTAAAAAAAGGAATTATGTTTATTAATCTCAGTAATTATGTCAAATTAATTTTTTCTTTTGTTAAGATCTTAATTAAGTTTTCTCAGAATCTACTGGAAATGAATTAGAGTGATTAATGTTCATGCTATTTGTTCATGACAATGAAATGCTAACAAAGTGTAATTTGATTTTTGAGTTATTCAAAACGAAAGGGAGACAACTATTAGATCATGTGAGAGAAGTTGATTCACAATTCAAATTTGACACTCTTGACCAACCCTTTTATTAGACATAATGCCAAACTTTCCCCATAAAAAGTGAAACTTTACTCATTGCCAATAACAATTTATTATGACATGTATATAACAACTTCTTGTTAAATATAGTAATCCTATATCATTCAAACGATGATGGAAAAAGTTATGGGTCTGTCTACTTTTGTGCAATTGCTTTATCCAACTTTAAGGAAAATTACCAAAAAGGGTTACTTCCCTCTCATTCATTGTCTGCAATCATTAGTAAACTTAAAACTAAAGTTGCAAAACATTTAAAATAAAAGCAAAATTGTTTTGGTCCTATAGGATTCCTTTTCATCACAACAAACAAAGATATTGCAAAGCTTAGATGGGAATTCCGTACATAACTTGTAAGGTGGTGACGTGTACTATCGCAAAGTTGAATAAAAACTTTGAAGCAAATCTCCACCACAAGATGAAAGGGTTCCACAACCATGAGTTGACTTCTCGTATAACTCAGCAAATAGATTTCTGACACGCGGTCAAGCTCATTCAGTCCAAACTTGAGTGACCTCAGGGGATACCACCGACACCGACTGAAGTCGTTTTATAAGTAGCAGGTACACGCTCTCTGTGCCAGTTTTCAGTTGGGACATCATGTTGAGACCAACCAGGTGTTAGATTTCGTATCGAAATTATTTTAATGACCCGTTTGCCCTTCTTCTTGTCTTCTATTTGCCCATTTGGGTTCACCAGCTTTCCTCAAGTCCACCTGAAATTTATTTGCCATTTTAAACACTTTCAGAAAGCAGAGACAGCATAGCTGCAAAGAACCCACTTGGTGTAATTCGTAAGCTTACTCTTCTAGATTCTTTTTTGTTTGGTGGGTTTTTTCAAATGCTTAGTTCCGAAGCTTGATTTGAGCTGCTTAGGAGGTACATTAAAGTCTTGGTTTTTGCTTTTGAGTTCGTTTTTGGTGGTGTTATATTAATGGGTTTGTTTTCTGGGTTTGCTTGAGTTTGAAGTTTCGTATATGATTTCAATTATAGTTTCTGTTTCTGGGATTATGTGCTAGAGCGATGGAGATGGTGTTTTCTTTTGCAAAATTGAAACTTTTTTCCCCAAGGGGTTTGAGTCTTGGGAATGGAATCATAAAGGATCATTGTAAAATCTGGATTTTCCATTCCATCAATGGACTTGTTGCAATTGGCTCTTTGACATCTTTCATTTTAGCGATGGCATATGCTTATCTGTATTTGTTTCCAAGTTCTCGTCCTGTGATTCGTAGTTATGGGATTTCTAATTCCACTGGTTCCATTGAAAAATGTAATCTTTTCCAAGGGAAATGGATCCCGGATGAAAATTACCCTTTGTACAATGCCTCGGATTGTCCATTTGCAGAACGTGGATTTAATTGCTTTGCTAATGGGAGGAGAGATAGAGGCTATTCAAAGTGGAGGTGGAAACCAAAGGACTGTGATATTCCAAGGTTTAATGTCCAAGCTGTTCTCGAAAAACTTCGAGGGAAAAGAGTGGTTTTTGTGGGTGATTCATTGAGCAGAACACAGTGGGAGTCTTTGATTTGTATACTTATGACAGGTGTGGATGATAAGAAGAGTGTTTATGAAGTGAATAAGAATAAAATCACCAAGCAGATTAGATTTTTAGGTGTAAAGTTTAGTTCTTTTGATCTTAGGATCGACTTTTACCGGTCAATCTTCCTAGTGCAGCCTGGTCCAGCTCCTCCCCGTGCACCGAAGAGGGTTAAAACTACTCTCAGACTTGATGTGTTGGATGATATTAGCAAAGAATGGATTGATTCTGACATTCTGATATTTAATTCAGGACACTGGTGGACACCAAGTAAACTTTTTGAGCTGTAAGTTATCTAGCTTTCTTAGCATTGTTTTTCATGTGTTGTATATGGTATGTTACTTAAGAGTATGCTTACATTTTAGTTGTGATTGTAGTATGCTTTTTCATACCTACATATTTCTTTTGCCTTTTCCTTAAACTATCAGTTTAGAGCGTGGACTCTAGATTTATATGTTGCGCTGACCATTGGTTTATATGCATTGTGCCTTGAGTAATGCAAGTGATAGAATACATGCATTGGATTTAAACCACTGTTCATGTTTGGCCTAATATTTCATCAACTATGCTTTATGCTAGATAGAATTTGCAAGACGATGAAGAGAGAGGTGAAGACTCTATCAGTCTAGGGGTGATTGAAAGCTTTCAACTTGATTATGTTCTATAATGGAACTTGTTTAAGGAAATGAGCCCTTTATTTATTTATTTTATTTTATAAATATTGTTTGCATGGAAAGTTGCAAAACATCTTTAATTGTGAATCCCTATATTTAAGATATTCCTTCTCACCAACAAATTTTTTTTGGCTGGAATTATTTATAAATATTGCTGGCTGCATGTAAGCTTTCCTGTAAACCAAATTTAGAACTTTCAACTAGGGAAATCCTCACCTTTGAAAAATGATATTCTTTAACTTTCGGTTTAGTAATCAATAGAAGGCAAAGCTCTTCCAGAGCAGATGGAAAGGATGATTTAATCAACTTGCCCTTTTGAATACTATTTGTTAGTCAAACTTGGTCTAAAACTTTTAAACTTTTAGTAAACTACCACATCCTCTTTAAAGGGTAGTTAAAAATTAAATAAATCAATTTATAAGTCAAATTTGGAGTATAGTTTAATGATGCACAAGTCCAATGGAAGGGTCCTTTCTCTCCCTTTCTTTGTATTCATGTGTGTGACAAAGCTTTCTCATTTGAGGTAAGTCCTTGCTGTTGTATTTTGTTTCCTCATGTGTAATAACTGCATGAACTTAAAAGAGTTCTTTAATACTGTACTTTTTATGACGTTTAAATTATCCTCAAGCAACTTTCCCTTGATTTACAAAAATAGCATTGCATATTAGTTTGTCATAGGAAATTAGGTAGCTTTTAGAAAAAATGCATATATATACATAATCATAATATATGCTTCTAATTTAATTTTTTAGACAGGGGCTGGTATTTCCAGGTCGATAAATCACTGAAGCTTGGAATGCCAATCAATACTGCCTTCAGAAAAGCATTGAACACCTGGGCATCTTGGGTTGAGAAAAAGATCAACACAAATAGAACAAGTGTATTCTTCCGGACCTTTGAAGCATCGCATTGGAGGTGCGTTATGTAGTGGATCATAACTTTTTTTTTTTTTTTTTTTTTTGGGCTTCAATATACGGCTGATATCAGCTGATCTAACTCCAGGTAACCATGTTTTCCATATGTTTTGTCTGAATTTTCCTTCTTTCTGAGAATCTAGGTAGTGATACAGTTGATTAAAAAAATAAAAAACAAAAAAATAACCAAACTATGTTTTAGTATCTGTAGAAGAAAATGCGGGGTGTGCCAAAACTAAAATAAAGTAGAAGTGCAGTAAAAATAAAAGCAAGGATAAAAATGTGTAGGAATCTAACTAAATCGAGCAATTGTACTTAAGAACAAAGAATTAAAAGAATGGGTTCTTGACTTTAAAATAAAATTATTAGAACAATTAAAAAAAAAAAGGAAAAAAGAAAAGACTAATGTACAGCTGGATAGACATTTTGAAAAGGGTTGTTGTATTGTGTTGAGACATATGTCTTCTGTCTGTTGGACCCTTTATGTTAAACTCCAAGGTAGACTCTTTATTAAAATAATAAAAAAAAACCTATTAAATAAACTAGATAATTATAGAATTTACATAATAATCCTAATAAACAGATAAAAATAAAAACTACCTGATAATCTAATCTAGATAAATATACAAATAAAATATAATATCTAAGATAAAACTAACTTTACAAACAGATACATGTATATCTATACACACACATCATACACTCGGGGATGAAGTCATGAATTTTGCAGTGATTAGATATTGTTTAGCCAATAGGAGAGAGAATGATGGAATTTTGGATCTTATAAGCACTGTTGAAGTGAGATCATATTCAGAGGAAGAGATTGAAAGGAAACGAAATCAACATTTAGGCAGAGAATGTGGAAAAAAAATGGTTTCAAAATGTGCAGCACAATAAGTTGCTTCTTTGGGAACAGAGATTTCAACTCCCTTTAAGACCCTAAATTTGAGCTATTTTGACTATACAAGATTTAAGTGAAAGAGAATTTGCAAAATGAAATCACATTCAGGCAGACATGTGGGGAAAATTGTTTCCATATCATCATATATACAGCACAATAGGTTGCTTCTTTGAAAACAGAGGTTTCAATTAGACCCAAAATTTAGAGCACATTTTTGTTTATACATGATTTAAGTGAAAGAGAAATTTCTCAAATAAAAAGCATTTTGCAAGCATAGCTTTAATGGTGATCTTTAAGTCTAGTATGAATGGCACAAAAAAAAATAATAAAATAAAATAAAAATAAAAAAGGAGTATGTTTCAAACAAGCAGCGACAAAATGCAACTGCTTCAGATGACGATGGCATGACAGAAGTATATTGCATTATTTAATTGATGGCTTAGTTTTAAAGCAAAGCATTGCCAAAAAACACAGATGTTTGTGCCTTCAAAGTAAAAAGAACTTGATGTTTATACCGTAAGGTTTAGATGAAAGTGATGTCTATGCCTTATTTTTTCTGATTACAGTTAATTTTATAGCTATGTTGTTTTGTACTGTTTTCTGTTACTGTCATTTTCTACTTTCTTAAGTATCATGTCCTGCTGGTATGATTAATCATTATTGATGAACCTCAGTTATTTAGAAATAGCTTATGCAAATTCCAACTTGTAGCATTTGTGTGTGTATATATATACAGTAGTCGAAGTCGTAAGACCTGCAAAGTGACTCGACGGCCTTGGTTTAGCACTAGAGGGAAAGAACGAAGTCCGATTTCAGATACCATAATCAATGTTGTAAGGAAAATGTCTGTACCTGTTACAGTTCTGCATGTTACGCGTATGGGAGCGTTCAGGATTGATGCTCATGTAGGTACATGGAGTGACAATCCATCTGTGAAAGATTGTAGCCATTGGTGTCTTCCTGGTGTACCTGATATGTGGAATGAAATTCTGTTATCATATCTCATGCTGCCGAATTTGGTTTCGTCCAATGAACAATAGAGACCGGAAAATTAATGAATTTGGTTATTTTCCTTCAGCATTTATCTGAATCTCTTGACCAAAGGGTTGCTTCCTAATAGTGCTTATACAGTTCCTGAAGAACATTAACCCAGTTGGGGAATTGGGATGAGGCTAACATGAAAGACGATATTGATTCATCTACTTGTAGTTGGTAGAGAATATAAGTTTGTATACCATGCATATATGAAAAAAAAAAAAAAAAAAAAAAGAAAAAGAAAAGAAAAGAAAAGAAAAGACCTTGCCTAAATCTCTCAATTGATTTATTTTCTTTCTAAATGTAATAGAAGTTTCCAAATATTTTACAAATCGGTTAACTGTGAGCCTTGTTTGAAAAGGGAGATAGCAAAGCTATCCCTTTGATCTGCAATATGCATGCCTTGGATTTTTTATGTTGAATAGAGAAGTATGTTCTTTCTATTTTCGTTGTAAAATGTTGGTATGTGATTTTTCAATATATGAATATAGTATACCGGGTCTAGCAAGAACAAAAACAAAAATTTTCAATTTTATACCAGAGAATAGGCCTATGGAACCAGGACATGGGATGTCACTAAAAGAACCATTCTGAATGTTGGTCTCTTTGCTTCAACCAGTCCGAGTGTTGGTCTCTTTGCTTCCTTGATTAAATATTTCAAAACAACAATAGAAGAGCACTTACCATATATATATATATATATATATATACATATATATATATATATATGTATATATATATTTTTTTAAAACTTTAGTTCATGTGGTATTTCATTTATTTTTAACACTTTAAATTTTGTCACACTGCTTAATACTTAGAAGCTTAATAATTAATATGACATATGCAGCATTACTCTATACGATAGTGTTGTTGAAACATTACAGTGCACGAGTAGATCTGTAATTGGATGCAAAACTCTAAAATATCAAATAATAAGCCGAAACATGAATTAGCATGTTATGCTCTTTCTTTAGAGCAATTATTAGTGGTTTGGATGGAGGGAGGCTGGATCTTGCCAACACTCCAGCACCAACAAAATATGTAATCTTTTTAGTTATGATTAGTAGTCATTGTTCTTTTGAAAAAAAAAAAAAAAATATATATATATATATATAAAAATATAAAAAGCTTATGTTGATAGAGAAAAAATGTTATTTGCGCCAATTAGTAACCCATCATTGTATGATCCCATAATTGATGTGGGAATTTAATTGATGAATGTTAGAGTTCATGTATAATATAAATCTTTCATTTTAAATAAACCTAATTAACTAACACTATGTTAGTTGTAATTAATGGATAATCACTAATAATAGCAAATATGACAATATACTGAAATAGTTTAGTTGATAATAACTATTGATGATAATCTCAAATTTTAAATTCAAAACATAATAATGAAATTTCCTTCCCCAATTTATCAAAAAAAAATGAAATTTCCCTCCACAATTTATCACCCCAAAAAAAAAAAAAAAAAGAGCATATTTTATTAAACTTATTCATAATATTTGTTTAATTTCCACTTATCCCAAAAGTTTAAGTTTATGAAAGGTGAACTTTCATTTGATTTATATTTTTCTCTAACACTCCCCCTCAAATGTAGGCATGCTTCTTTTAGACTTCTTTATGGGTCCAAAAGTTTAAACTTATAAAGGGTGAACTTTCATTTGATTTATATTTTTCTCCAAAACTCCCCCTCAAATATAGATCCGCTTCTTTTGGATTTCTTTATGGGCTCTTATGTGTTTTTCATTTACTTATTTATTTATTTTGGATAGATTTGTTAAGTTTTGAACTTAGGACCTTTTGGATCTCCGACTTTGATATTATGTTGAAATACTACTGATGCCAAAAGTTTAAGTTGATGAAAGATGGGTTTTTATTTGATTTATATTTTTTTTCTAACACTCCCTCCCTCAAATGTAAGTCTGCCTCTTTTGGGCTTTTTTTTTGGGCCTACTTTTTTTTTTTTTTTTCTTGGGTCCTTATATGTGTTTTTTTAATTAATTTATTTTGGATGGAGTTGTTGAGTTTTGAATTCAGGACTTTTTGAATTTCTTGCTCTTATATCATGTTGAAATATCACTGATCCTACAAGCTTGACCTTATGGAAGGTGGACTTTCATTTCATTTGGGATCAGTGATATTTCAACATGGTATTAGAACCAGAGATTCAAAAAGTCTTAGGTTCAAAATTCAACAACTCCATCCAAAATAAAAAAAAATAAATGTAAGGATCCAAAGAGAAGTCCAAAAGAGGCGGACCTACATTTGAAAGGAGTATTAGAAAAAAATATATATGAAATGAAAGCCCACCTTCCATAAACTTAAATTTTTGGGATAAATGGTATTTCAACAATATTATCTTAAATCTCACAACTCTCACACACACATATATAAAATTTTGCTATAAAAGTGTGTTCATTTACATTACCAAATATGTTTGCATATTAAATTATATGTAATTTGGAATACACAGTCAATAATGTATGATTTATATGTAATTGAATAATATATTGAATACACAGTCTATAATTTATGATTTACATGTGATTGACTAATATAATTTCACATATGAAATTTTACACACGTAATTTGTAGAGGACGTGGCGGGCGTGTATATATATATATATATATATATTTGTGTTTTTATTGTTAACCATATACTAGGAGCATGATTCGCGGGCGATACCTGATTTATTACTCGAAACGCAGAGCCTATAAAGCTAGTTAAATTGATTTTGTGTCCATTTCATTTCACTAAAATGAATAAGATTTATGTGTATATATATTATTTGTTAATTTCAACTAGTTTAATAATTAAAATTTGAGCGAAACCTTTGTATTTAAATGAGAGTAGTTTCTAACAACAATAAAATGACAATGACTTCATGTCTTAATTATATATTTTTAATCATTAAAAATTATAAAATACATATAGCTGGTTCACCTTATTTAAGGAAAATTTAAGCGTCTTCAATAAAAACAAAGGAAACCCTGAGAAGTGTTTTCCAATGCAAACAATTGTAATCCCATCACAAATCTTAGCATGAGGGACAAGTCATTCAAAACTTGCAAAATTCATACACCATAAAAATAAAAAACTTCACTACAAATAGCCATCCAAACATTTCAATTTCCCCAACAACAATTCCAATATTCCCCACATTATTTGATCTTTCACTACTAAAAATGGCCAACACACCAAATAATTTCTTCCCGTACTACTCTCCACCACCACCGTCACCGCCACATGTTCACCCCCCTCCACCACCGCCACATGTTCACCCCTCTCCACCACCGCCTCACGTACACCCGCCGCCATCTATACCACCACCTGCCCCATCACCCGACGACGGTCCAACAGTCATAGTCATTGTGTTCATATCATGTGGTGGTGTTTTCTTCCTTGCATTCCTTGCGGTTGTTTTGTTTTGTTTCCTTAGGAAGAAGAAGAAGAAGAAGAATGTCGAAGAAACCGATCTCATTCATGTGGATGAACATAAGAAGATCAAAGAGCAAATTGTGGAAGGTCCTCATGGAGTGGAAGCTGTGGCATTATCCACTCAGGATGATATCCATGTTGACGAAGTTATAAAGAAATGAAAAGGAGACGTTTGGTAAAGGCTCTACCACTCCTCCTAGTGCCATTGGTATATCTGGTCCTGCTTTCTCATCAGCTGGTTCTGTTGATCATCACCACCATAATGAACACAAAGCTTGGTAATTAATAATATTGTACATGTTTGATTGGAAGACAAAAAATATGAACAAAACTTAGGTGTGATATTTTATTTTATTTATCTTTTTTTTTTCCGTTTCTTTAATTTGAATTTAATAAAGTCTGGTCTACTTTTGCCATGTTTTTTTCATGTTATATATATATTTTTTTCTTTCTTCTTATTAGGTTTGTAATAAATTTTATGAACCAAAATGTATTCATTATAAGTTGAAGGGATTGTATTTTATTTATTTTTATTGTTATTTTTTTTCATGTTCATCTCCATTATTATATATATGTATGCAAGCCTAGACCACTCCACATGCTTGTTTTGTTCCTCAGGGAAATTGGGAAAGAAAAAAAAAAATATATATATATATATATAAAATTAGGAAAAAATTCAAATTCGAAATATTTTTTTTTTAAATTAAAAAAATATTATTTTGTTACTGATGGAGTCCATATGGTATATATGGAGAATACAAATATGAGGCGCATAGCACTACACCCCTCTCATTTATCGTTATGTAACAGTTTGATTGAGTAAAAATTATGAGTTTACTTCTGCATACTGAATTTTGAATTTAAAAAAGTCAAAATAAATGTAAGTGCAGTCTATTAACAGTTGTTACATATCCTTCTTATTGCATTAAAAGCCTTTCGTTTGAAGAAATTTTAGTGGTTTGACCTCATCCAGATTGATTTCTATGTAATTTTTTTTTTTTTTTTTTTTTCCTTTTTGAGGCTATGCCCTCCAGTTCACGAGCATCACATTGCCCGCCTCTTTGGGGAAAAAAATTTCTAATATATTGTATTGAAGATTTTTCTCCCTTTGTAAGAGATAGGAAACTGTGTTTTTAGGAGCATCACAGTTTTTATTCCCATTTTAACAACAACAACAATAATAATAATAATAAAAATTGTTAACAAAAACAACTAACATTGACATGACAAATAGCATAACTTTTTGGCAAATGTTACAACTTCAATCCCTTTTTTAGTTTTTGGGTGAGTGTTACTACTTTTATGGGTAGGGTTTCCAAGTGGCATGGGTATTACTCATGACTCAGCTAGCTTGCCATCGCTAAGTAAAATGAGCTTTTTTTTTTTTTTTTGGGTGAAATCGCTAAGTAAAGTGAGTTAGTTGCAAGTAATTAATCAATCAACTAATTAATATTTAATAAAATTGAAGAATAATTGTGACCTGGGGTTAATTATATATTAATTAATAATTAATAAAAAATGGGAAACCCAAAATTACGTCGATGATACCTAAGACTGAGTTGTCAAGAAAAATTTGAAACACAGAAGCCAATGCCTTCGCTTTTGCTTAGCCGTTTTAAACCCACTGAAATCACCCTCCCCTGGTTCCAACTTCCAACTCTCTGTGAGCCCTGTTGAAACCACTGCGCCCCTGGTTTTGTACACGTTGTATTTTGCACCTAATCTTTTCTATACGACCATTTTGCCCTTTTTCTATTTTTTTTTTCTTTCTTTTTAGTTTTTCTTTTTTAATTGAAGACTAGCATGTGCATATTTGCTATCATAAAAAAAAAAAAAAAAAACTATAGAGGAAAGGATCCACCTGGTAATTATTTTTCGTTAAAAAAATAAATCTTTCTAGTTAAAGTTGTATATGTCAAATTTTAGTCATGTAAATAGTTCATATTGGGGGTTTTTAATTGTATTGAAAGTTTATATATTGAGACCCTTGCAAGAATTTCTTAAAACAAAAAAAAAAGAAAAAAGAAAAAAAAGAAAAAAAATAATGAAAATTTATTTTACCTGAAATTGAGCCAAATACATGAAGTCAAAGAAATTCAACGAATATATCACAATTATTTGAAATCAATGAAAAACCTAGAAATTTAAATAAATACATATTTATACCCAAAAAAAAAAAAAAAAAAAAGGTTAAAAAGAGGAGCTATATAGTCAATTCATATAAAAAGCGCGAAGCAGATTACCAAAAAGCAAATCGACCCGACCAGAGTCCAGAAGGGACCAAACCAAAAAAAAAAAACCGAAAATGGCATTCTCGTTATTAAATCCAAAACCAAGGTTCATTAAATATCCTCCTTTCCTATAAATTTCAAGCCCACTGGTCACTGACTGTTGAAAAAGCTGAGTTTACCGAGTCACCGCCAAACAGACCCCTTCAAAAAAAACACACACACACCACAACCATGCAGGCTTCTCGCTGTCTGGGTTCTCAATATCACGCATGGAGCCCACGTGTCCACCACCGCCACGGGTCACTCCGATCACCACCAGCGATCCGATCCATCGCCGCCCCACCAAAGCCTCAAACCCGAACCAAACCCGCCTTCCTCCCCCAACAAGCCGAAGTTTTCCGATCCCTGGAGGGCTGGGCTTCCGAATGCGTCCTCCCACTGCTGAAGCCTGTAAAAGACAGCTGGCAGCCACAGAACTTCTTACCCGACCCGGAATTACACTCCGACGAGTTCACGGATCGGGTTCGGGCTCTACGTGAACGGACTGCTGAGCTTCCGGACGAGTTCTTCGTTGTGCTTGTTGGGGATATGATCACGGAAGACGCATTGCCTACGTACCAGACCATGATTAACACTTTGGAAGGAGTGAGGGACGAAAGTGGGGCCGGGTCTAACCCGTGGGCTTTGTGGACCCGGGGTTGGACAGCTGAGGAGAACCGCCACGGCGATTTGCTCCGCTCGTATTTGTACTTATCGGGTCGGGTCAATATGCTGATGGTCGAGAGGACCGTTCAGTACCTCATTGGAGCTGGCATGGTAAAAGTCTATATATATATATATATATATTTCCATTTCAAGATTTTTTTTTGCTATAGAAGTATTTTGATAGTTTAATATCCTAAGATGAATTTAAAATGACTAAAATCATTTTTAAAAGAAATCAAAAATGAATTTTTATAACATTTGACAATAAAATGTGCAATCAGTTTTTTGAGAATTTTTTTTTTTTTTTGAAAGTCATCTAAAAATCACCAAATAATTGATTCTTGAACATTCACATCCTGAAGTGAACCGGGCAGTCTATTTCATAAATTTCATATTTATTTGAATTTCATATTTTATTTCATAAATTTCATATATATATATATATATATTTTGAATATTTATAAAAAATATATATATAAATCTTTGGAAAAATGATTATAATTGTACACGTGGAAAATTTGGGATCCGACAGGAACCGGGAACAGAGAACAGTCCGTACATGGGGTTTGTGTACACGTCATTCCAAGAGCGAGCCACGTTTATATCCCACGGCAACACGGCTCGAATAGCGAAGGAGGCTGGCGATCCAGTGCTCGCGCGTATATGCGGGACCATTGCATCGGACGAGAAGCGCCACGAGAACGCCTACTCTAAGATCGTTGAGAAGCTCCTGGAAGTAGACCCCAATGGCGCAATGCTCGCCATCGGCGATATGATGCGGAAGAAGATCACGATGCCGGCTCACCTTATGTACGATGGGAACGACCCTAAGCTGTTCGAGCACTTCTCGGCCGTGGCTCAGCGGCTCGGCGTGTACACGGCGCATGATTACGCTGACATCTTGGAGTTTTTAATCGGGCGGTGGAGGTTGGAGAAGCTGGAGGGATTGACAGGCGAAGGGAGTCGAGCGCAGGACTTTGTGTGTGGGTTAGCGCCGAGGATTAGGAAGCTCCAGGAGAGAGCCGATGAGCGGGCGCGAAAGATGGAGCCACGTGGCGTGAAGTTTAGCTGGATATTCAACAAGGAGATCTCGTTGTAAAAAGTAATTGAGGGATGGTTGTAAAAGTGAAAATGGAACGACGTGGGTAAAAAAAAACGTTTTTTTCTTTTTTTTTTTTTTTTTTTTTGGTAATAGTAAAAAACGTTTTTGTTTTCCGGACTTTTTAGACATCGCTATAGTAAACTATAATAAGCAGCAGTTGCTTTTTGATGAGTAATGAGGGGCTCTCTCTCTCTCTCTCTCTCTCTCTCTTTCTCTTTAATAACTATTATTATTATTGTTATTATTATTATTTAAGTCATCCTTTGGGGACAGGCAAAGCCACCAAATATTTTTAGCTCTCTGCAATTTTTATGGAAAAATCTGAATTTGAATCCCATATTTAATATTAAAAACAAAAAATTACAACATTCCTTCTTATTATTAGAATAAATGACGATAAATAATTAACAAGGACAATATGTTCACACATAAGATAAATGTAGTTTATGCAATTAACGTCGATAAATTAATTTACCAACTCATGTTGTGAGATCTCTTATACCAATTAGATTTAGAAGACATGAAACAAAACAAGCACACCATTCATATATAAATATTCTATTCATACAAAGAAATGATGAAATATTGCCATGTTTCTATTCAAAAGCACATAAAAGTCTTACATTCAACTAATATACATATTTCTATTCAAAAACACAGAAAAGTCTTACATTCAACTAATATACACAGGTAACATGTATAGGAAATTAACAAAAAAGGTAACATGTATAAGAAAATTAATATTAATAAGTGTACACATATCATTTAATTTTTATAGAAAGGAGCATTATTATACATGTAATCATAGATGATTTTAAAAATAATTTATAATAATTAATTATATTTAAATATAATGATAACAGGGTAAAGAATATTATTATTTTTTATATATAATATAAATAATATATATATAAGTATAATATTGTAAGTAATAATTAAATAATAATATTCAATCTTTGATATTATTATATATTATATGCACATTTACATATAAAATTTTAAAATATATTATATGTATTATGTGTTATAAAAATAATTTGAAACAACAAATTAAGAGTAAATAGAAATTAGATATACTAAAATAAGTAATAATAAGACTAATATGATAAAAAAGATTATTTTTTTATATATAATATAAATAGTATATATATATATATAATATCATAAGTAATAATTAAATAATAATATTCCATCTTTGATGTTATTATATATTATATGCACATTTACATATAAAATTTTAAAATATATTATATGTATTATTTGTTATAAAAATAATCTGAAATAGAAAATTAAAAATAAATAGAAATTAAATATACTAAAATAAATAATAATAATAATAATAATATTAATATGTAACGAAAATTCAAAAAAAAAAAATGTTCATATAGTATAATTGCCTACTCTCTAATGCAAAATGTTAAAGCAGGTGTAAACTGTTAAAATGCGATTCATTGAATGGCTTTTAATATTGTTTAAAATGTCAAACTTGCTTTTAGACACTGAAAATATGCAGAGAGAAGTAATACCATCGATAGCTTTAATTTCATTACTTAAATTTTTATTTTTTAAGTAAACTGGAAATATGAAAAGCTAGATAATAATTAAAATAAAACCACTATTTTTATTTCAATCCAATTAAAAATTAAAATATTATTTTCAAATACAATAGATTCTGAAAAAATAAAATATAATAAGAAAACAAATAACTATATTGTTCAGGATAAACGCTTAATCTTTGTAAGCTATTTCTTGTTCAATGTATTTGTTGCAAAGTCCAGAAATTTTGGTATCACCTGATTGACAAAACAATTGTATCATTCTTTCTTACATACCCTCGACCTGAATAATATCTTACGTCTTTTCCATTTTATATTCTTATTCTTCATCATCTTGAAAAATTCAATATATAAATGTGAATTGATAATCAGTGAGGAATCTTCTTAAAAATTCTTTTGTTCTTTTCAATCCGTTTCCATAGCATATTTTGATTCAGCATCATCAACTTCAACCAAAAATCAATAGCATGGTTCATATTCATAATCATGATTAAGATGATTATGATTAAGATCCATAAAAAAAAAATTAAATTGAAATTAAACAAAAAAAATTCTAATAACCAAAATAGAAACATGAAAGAATAAAAACCATTAAAATATTGAATACCAAAATTTTAAATAACTAAAATTTGTTACTTATTAATTTATAACCAAATATATTTAACTTATTTGATAAATAAAATAAAATCAAAAAAATATATTTTGAATATAAATCTTGCTTTGTCATGTTTAACAATTATATTCTGAAAATAATATCTCAAATTTTTTCCATTAATAAAATTATATTATTTATATAATTTTTTTGTGTCTAAATAAGAAGATATCTTTATTATTTTCCATATAATTATATTTGTATATATAAAAATATTTAAAATATGTTATATATGGAAATACACTTTAATTTATTATTTTACAAATATAATATTATATTTTTGTCGTAATTATACACTTTAACATTTTTATCCTAAAAAATATATATACTTTTGGATACAACCAATTAAAAGTAAAAAAATCTCATACTCTTAAATAACTGTTCAATTTGATAATGATTGACATTTTGATAGGGCCATAAATAATAAAGAGAAGTGGAGGTGATTTTTTTTTTATTGTTGATTTTGGAGGGAATTTAAAAAAATGTTATGATAATACGTGACATTATTTTTTCACTAACTATTTCGCTTTTATATATTATCTAGAATAATGAAATTATATATATAAGTGTACATTTTAAAGACTTTTTAAAAAATATTGAAAAATATACATTATTCATTTGAAATTTCTTGATAAATAGATCAATTTTATTACTAATTATTGTATTTTAATCTTATTATTTTAGAACAAAATTCCATTTATTACATATATATATATATATATATATGAATATGTATTAGTATATGGAATTTTTATATGGAATATCTTTAATAATAAGAAAATATTTTATTATATATATATTTTATTATTTTATCTTTTAAAAATTCAAAAAGAAATCAAATAAAAAGATTAATTTCATTATTAATTTGTTTATAGTTACATATATTTTAAAGAAATCATTTTTATAATTGAAATCTATACATTGTGATATTTAAATTATATTTATTACATATACATATATAAATATTTATTAGTATATGGATTTTTTTGTGTGAAATATATTTAATAATAAGAACATTTTTTTATTATATTAAAAAATAAATAGATCAATCTTATTCTTAATTACTGTATATAAGATATTGTTATTTTTGCAATAAAATATTTATAACAAACGAATAAAAATATTAATATATAAATTATAAAATCTTTTTTTTTAATTTTTTATAAGTATATAAAATTTATATGCTCATAAATTTGAAAATATACACATGCAATATTCTTCATCATTAATTTTGTATTTTGTATTTTGTATTTTTTATTTTTTACTGAGATGATGGTATGAATTCTAAATAAAATATATATAATAGTTAACCATATATATATATATATTATTATAATTTTTAACTTATCTTTTAAAAGCAACTTTAAATAATATATATATATATATATATATATATAAATCCTTTTTAAGTGATTGTTTTTTTTTCCTTTGTTAACATATTTGTATATATTTTATCACATATATATATAAGTACATTTTAAACATTTTTTTTGGAAAATAATGAAAAGAATGTATCATCCACCTTAAATTTCTTTTCTTGATAAGAGATCGATCTTATTATTAACTACTGTATATTAATTTTATTATTTTATAATGAAATTCCATTTATTACATATCTATATACAAATATATATTAATGTATCTAATTTTTATATAAAATATCATTAATTATAAAAATATTTTTTATCATGTATATGGTTTTTACTTTATCTTTTAAAAATTCAAAAACCAAATAAGGAGATCAATCTCTTATTTATTTATTGGTTATATATATTTTAAGTAGATTAATAAGAAGATCAATATTATTATTGAAATTCCATTTATTACATATTTATAAATGAATATGGATTAGCGTATAGAATTTTTGTATGAAATATATTAAATAATAAGTAATTTTTTTATTATAAACCTGTTTTTTATCTTATCTTTTAAAAATTTAAAAAGAAATTACAAAAAATTAGTCTCATTGTTAATTACTATAAATAAAATCTTATCATTTTACAAAAAAATAATATAACAAAGTAATCAATATATAAATTATATAGATAAGGAAATCAATTGCATTATTAATTACGGTACATAAAATTTTATTATTTAGCAATAAAATAAATATAAAATTAATTACACTGTACATCTTCGAATTTGTTTTTAAATACAACCAGACGCCCTGATGTATGTAATAATTCTAAATTAGTTCCTGCCATTAACACATTAATGTTAAAATTGACAGACGAGGGGCATAATAGTCATTTGACAGCCATTCCAAAAAAAAAAAATTTAAAAGAACCAATAATTAGAAAAACGTAACCCTAGAATACTGTGAGCTTCTTGCTCTGGGTCCTCGCCGACTCTTCTTCATCGTCTACTGCTGATGGGGCACGATCCTCTAGTCCACCGAAGATGAAATCAGAGGAAGCGAGGGTGAGGTTGAGATCCAGCATTGTTGGGGGGATATACCAGTGGGAAAGTGTTTATACAGAGAGAGAGAGTGGTGTTTGGTGGAGAAAAATGGGTGGGTGAGAAAATTGATATTCAGAATTGTTGGGTTTGAAGGAAATGAGACCCAGCTAGTGTCATGAGCTAATTCAGCTCTAGAGAGAGAGAGAGAGAGAGAGAGGTAATAGGGGGGTTGGTTTGTTGTTTGATTTAAGAAAAGAGAAGGGAAAAGAGGAATGGAGAAGAGGCGGTTGCATCGCAGGCGAAGAGGAATCTCATACTGTTGGCTGGTTACGGCATTTCCATGCATAGAGAGAGAGAGAGAGAGAGAGAGAGAGAGAGAGAGAAACAAAGAGATACAGAGAGATTGTTGTGTTGGTTGTGTGCTCGTTGATGGAGCAAGGAACAAGAGGACGGTCATGGAGGGAGATGAAAGGAGTGGGTCCTATTTTTTTTTTGTGTTATTTTATTTTTACTTCTTTAATTTGGCACGTGGTTCTATTCTTTAATTTGTTTTTATTTTTGTTTTTTAACTTTTTTTATGGAATAGCTGTCAAATGACTATTATGTCCTTACTCTGTCAATTTTAATACCAATATAGTAACGGCAGTGACTTGATTTAGAATTTTTACATATATCAGGATATTGGTTGTATTTAAAAAAAAAACTCAAATGTGCAGTGTAATTAACCCAATAAATATAACTAAGCAATCATGATATCAATATTTAGATTATAAATTTTTTTTATTGTTTTTTTGGTATATAAAATTTATATACTCAAAAATTCGAATATACATATAATATTTTTTATCATTGATTTTATATTTTTTTATTTTTTATTGTTTATTTTTACTGATAAGATGATACAAATTACCATTAGCAAATGAAATATATATAATAGTAAACCATACATAATCTCAAGATAACCATTTAAAAAACAACTATATATATATATATATATCTACATATAAATAAGGCCTTTTAAGTGTTTTTTCCTTTGTTAACATACCTACATATATATATTATCATATGTGTGTATATATATATAGTATATTTCAAGCTGTTTTTGAAAAATATTATAAAACATGCATTTTCCTTCTTAAATTTTTTGATAAGTAGATTAATTTGATTATTAATTATTGTATATTAATCTTATTTATAATGAAATTCCATTTATTATATAATATAACTTGAAGTCCTCATAATATAATCTAATTATTAAGATATTATTATTATTATTTATCCTATAAATATGTTTTTACATTGTAAGGTAATTTATTTATGATTATATATAATTTCATTACTTTTATTATTTGTGATATTTGTGACTATTCAGGTGGAGATGAGTTTTTTTATTGATGATCGTGGAAGGAATTTAAAAGAATATTATGATGATACATGATAATTTTTTTCTAATGTTTATTTTACTTTTATATATTATATAAGTAATCTACAAGTCACCATGGTATATATATGTATTTTTGGCAAATCATCAAAGTTTATGCTAGTAATAGACTAGGATATATATATATATATATTGTCTAATGGAATTGGACACATAATATATATAATATATATATAAAGAAAAAAAATAATATGATAAAAAATTTAAGGAGAGTGAATATCTTTTTTTGCAATTCAACGGTTGTGAATAATTGTTATTATATATATTTAGGATTAATTACACTGCTGAGTTTTTTTTTTTTTAAATACAACCAATACTTGATGTATGTAAAAATTCTAAATCAGTTTCTGCCATTACCATATTGATATTAAAATTGACAGAGTAAGGACATAATAGTCAATTGATAGTTATTCGATAAAAAAGGTTAAAAAGCAAAAATAAAAAAAAAATTAAAGAATAGAACCACGTGCCAAATTAAAGAAGTAAAAATAAAATAAAAATGAAAAAATAGGACCCACTCCTTTCATCTCCCTCCATGGCCATCCTCTTGTTCATTGCTCCATCAACGAGCACACAACCAACACAACAATCTCTCTGTATCTCTTTGTTTCTCTGTCTCTGTCTCTGTCTCTGTCTCTCTCTGTCTCTCTCTCTCTCTATGCATGGAAATCCCATAGCCAGCCAACAATATGAGATTCCTCTTCGCCTGCGATGCAATCGCCTCTTCTCCATTCCTCTTTTCCCTTCTCTTTTCTTAAATCAAACAACAAACCAACCCCCCTATTACCTCACTCTCTCTCTCTCTCTCTCTCTCTCACTAGAGCTGAATTAGCTACATGACACTAGCTGGGTCTCATTTCCTTCAAATCCAACAATTCTGAATATCAATTTTCTCACCCACTCATTTTTCTCCACCAAACACCACTCTCTCTCTCTCTCTCTCTCTCTCTCTCTCTCTCTCTCTGTGTATAAACACTTTCCCACTAGTATATCCCCCCAACAATGCTGGATCTCAACCTCACCCTCGCTTCCTCCGATTCCATCTCCGATGGACCAGAGGATCGTGCCCCATCAGCAGTAGACGGTGAAGAAGAGTCGGCGAGGACCCAGATCAAGAAGCTCATAGTATTCTAGGGTTACGTTTTTCTAATTTTTGTTTTTTTTAATTTTTTTTTATGGAATGACTGTCAAATGACTATTATGCCCTTTGTTTATAATTTTAACACTAATGTGTTAACGGCAGATACTGATTTAGAATTATTATATATATCAGGATATCCGGTTGTATTTAAAAAAAATTCGAAGGTGTCAGTATAATTAACTTTATATATATATATATATATATATATATTATATTTAATTTTGATAAAATAAAAATATATAAAAACTTTATATGGCAAGCCAATAAAGATTATACTTGCTTTTAAAGTGCAGAAGAAATGATCATTTTTACTTCAAAGGATGTGGCACCCTCCATTGTAGTCCTGAGAAAAGCCGACAGCGACTAGTTGGCAGTCATTACAACATGGAGGAAGATTACAAGGTTTTTTAGGTGATTGTTTTGGTTTTTCAGATTTAGGAGGTCCAACACTGATTATCTTTGCAACTTTGCCTATCTTCCTCAAATTTTTTACAACCAACACTGGATCCACATCTCCAACCACACTCAACAATTCCTTCTCTCCATCCACTGACACTTCCTGTATACCTGTTCCATCACCATAATATCATATCATATATATATATATATATATATTATATATAAAGACTATAAGTACAAACGGCGTTGGCCAAATATGTAATATTTGAAAGCCTTTGAACAAGCGTTATACGTACTACATATTAATGCAAAGATTCAAAAAATATAAGTGAGAGTATATGTGTATATATAGACACGTATTTGTTGTTTAGCATGTGTTAGTCCCCTGCACATGTGGGACTTACGTGATCGTGAGAGGTTGTGAAAGGGAACTTGGCAGGACCGAGACTATTTGAAAGTTGCTTTTACTGTGGTGGCACCGAGACAATTTTCTCTAGCAAAGCTGCAAAATTTAAATCCCCGTCCCCAATATGCTAAAAGAAACCCCATTCTAAATGCTAAGAATTTTTTTGAATTTTTGAACTGATTATATAAATTATATGTTATATGTAATACACTCCATATAAGACAATCTAATGGCAAGTTACCGCTTCTGATGAAGGTCGTTGAGAGTTTGAATTCTCCACCTTCAATTTCAACAACAAAAGAAAAAGCTATATATACCTGAAAGCTTGGTGGTAGCTTTTAGTACATCGGTTTTACATTTCTGGCACTTAATATTCACTTGTATCACAGTCTTCTGCCATAAACGAAAAGATGAGATAGAATTAAGCACAAAAATGTAAATAGATAAATTATACATGTCCAAGGGAAAACCAAACACAGTGTTTGGGAAAAGCGTTTGATATAATACCTTCATCTTTTGGGAAGCAAAACCTGGTTTGGATGGGTCGAGTACTGCCTGCTGTCAATGTGGGAATTGCAAAGGTGGAGAGCTCTATATATAATAGAAAATGTACAGTATCAAACTTTTGACAAAGTTTAAAACGGGAGTCTATCTGTCTATGTATGCACCGGTATATGTGCGTGATTCTGAATCCAGACGAAATATCTCGTTCTTTGATGTATGAGAGATTGAATTAATTATAATAGAAAAATTATCAATTCGCTAGGGGATCACCTAATATGTAGGTCATGTTTACCAAGGAAAAGAAAAACTAGCGTAAGAGACTAATGACAAAGTATAAGTCTCTCTCAAAAGGGATATTAAATATTGAATTAATTAAAATAAAAAACTATCAATTTTCAAAGGGATCACCTAATATATTGTTAAAGTTTAACGAAAGAAAAACCAGCCTAGGATACTTTGACAAAGTATTAGTCTTTCTCAAAAGAATATTTACTATATAAGAGTAGTTGTTATTTGTCGTAATTTTATTATTTTTTATATTAAAATTTTAAAATGAATATTTGAATGATAATTATTTAAATTATTATTTGACAGATAAATTTTATTTATAATCATTCATCAATGATAATAAATAATATTTTTTCAGGTTTACTATTTAATGAAATTTTTTTTTTTTAAAAAAATAAAATGAGAAGACTAATCACATTATAAATTAAAAGGTATAGTAAATATCACCATACATATATATATATATATATATATATATATTTTTCAAAATAAATTTACAGTGCAAATCAAACTGGAGTTAAGAGTAACGGCATCTCACTTCATACTATGTGAGAAATCTCCATTCATAGCAATTCTCTATATATATATATTGTATTACCATATAAACTATACAGCAATGAAATACATTAATAAGAAAATAAAAAAATATTGCCTGAAAAAGAAATTAAATGGAATTACGTAATGTGCGCGATCCATGCTGACGTCATTTTCACAGTCGCTTAGGCTTTGCGAAATAAGGATCTCTAATCTTGACGAGGCAACAAAATTATTGACTGTTATTGAACATTACGAACTGGTTAATCATCATTAAAGTATTTTCCCTTTTTACTATATATATATATATATATAGATATATATATATATATATATATATTTACAATCATGCTCAAATTAAGTTTTTAGTATTAAAGCTTATATCAAAAATTTCTTTTTCAACTATTGCAACACGTCAAATTCCACCATTGAAAATCAAGAATATAATAGTAATATACTAATAAAAGTTAACAATTTGCTTAGGAATTAATATATATGCATATATGTATTTAGGCTTTGTAGAATACGGATCTCTAATCCCAACGAGGCAACAAAATTATTAACTATTATTGAATATTATTAACTAGTTAATCATCATCAAAGTATTTTCTCTTTTCACTTTATATATATATATATATATATATACACAATCAGGTTCAAATTAAATTCTTAATATTATGATTAATATCATTATTTTCTTTTTCAACTCTTACAATATATTGGAATTCCCAAATTCCACCATCAAAATCAAGAAAATAACAACATTATACTAATAAGGGTTAACAACTTACTTACAAATTAATATATATACATATATGTATTTAGGCTTTGCAGAATAAGGATCTCTAATCCAGATGAGATAACAAAATTATTGACTTTTATGGAATATTACAAAACTAGTTAATCATCATCAAATTATTTTCTCTTTCCACTATATAAATATAATCCGGTTCAAATTAAGTTCTTAATATTAGGACTAATATTAAGATTTTCTTTTTCAACTCTTACAATGCAATAAGGATTAAAATTTAAAATTATATTTATTAATGACCATATCTAACAAAGTTACTTTTTCTAAATAAAATTTTAGAATATCACTAAATTTATATTTTACCATTTTTAAATTTCAACATGTAAGTAATTATATTAAAAAAAAAGAAGACAATATTTGGCTTCATACTCATTCTCATATGTAGCACTTTATTAGTGGTTGATATGATTACCAAAATAAAATTTGTAATTAATCACTATTCAATCATTAATGCAGGGGAACCATAGTTAATTTTACTTTTTCAAATGAACTATTTATAATTTATTTTTTTTAAAGAAAAAATGTCAATTTTTTTGGGGATCAATATTCATCAGGTAAAAGTAACTGAAAATTTATATTACACATTATTCTTTGTTTTTAAATATTTACACTCTTGTTAAAATACATTCAATGAAGTGTGTAATCTTAATTAATTATATTTTTAATTTCTCAAAAAAATTATGATATTTATTATTGAAATCCATACTATATATGAGTAAAGGCACATTGGATATATAGAATGACTACTCTGAGAATAAAAAAATAGAAAAGGACTACTCATTTCTTTTATATGTTTGGTAAAAAAAAAAATTAAATAACAATCAAACTTTGCCTTTTCTAAACTTTTTTTGTTTGAAAAATTTTTAAATTTGATAAAAATTAATTAAAAACTTATTTTTATATTTATTTATATGTTTTTATTTTATAATAATTTATCTAAATCTAAATTTATATGATAAATATAAATTAACAATTATGAGATTTTTTAAAGAAATAACTATTTTTTCAAATGCAATTTTTATCCATTTCCATGAAATGATAACTATTTTTAAATTTAAAAATATATCAAATATACGAAATGATAGACTTATAAATAATTATTTTATTCCTACATTTATTTTCCAAATTAAATGTGACCTAAAGAGAAGTCCAAGTATTATTCTAAAAGAAAAAAAAAAAAAAGATTTGACACGCAAGGAGACTTTGGCAAAAAAGAAACCTGTTTTTTTAATAATTAATGAATTACAGTTATTCCTTTGCACAATTAAGTGCAGGTATTTAAAAGTAATCAAAGTTAATGTTTTTTTGGAAAAGAAAATATATTTATTGTTTTTCAAGCCGTGGCAGCGGCTCCGTGCGAACACTGCGTTTGATCACATTGACTTTTCAGAGATCTTGATCGGACGATGGAGGTTGGAGAAATTGTTGAGGTTGACGGGGAAGAAAAAACGCGCACACGACTTCATGTGGGGGTTTTCGCCGAGGATAAAGAGAGCTGCGGGAGAGAGGGGATGATCGGGTGCCCATTTTGGAGCCACGTGGCGCAAATTTAGCGGGATATTCAGTAAGGTTGTCTCCTACTCGTAGTTAAAAAACGTAATTGGGCTTGTAAAAGTGCAAATGGGATGGGATAAAAACGTTTTTGTTTCTCGGGCCGTTTTAGACTTTTTCTTTTTTTGGTAAAATATTTTTAGCTTTTAATGCTACAGTAAAATGTAATAAGCAGTTTTTTTTTTTTTTTTTTTTTGGTTATGATAAGTTTTGAGGTTTTTTGTTTATAAATTGGGCTATAACTATAATAATGATGGTTGTTGTTGTTGTGTAAAATTGTATAGAGGACCTCTGGCTTTTATTAAAGTTACATTCTTTGATATAATTAGAATAAAATTAAGTTAGAAAAAGGAAAAATAACAAGGAAATTAATGTATTTCCCCAAAAAAGAGGAAATTATTGTAATATGTTTTTGCAAAGGATAAATATGATTAGCCCTGGGTTGACTAGGTTTCATACTCATCCAATGAAGAAAAGTCCATCCAATTTTTATTTTGGTAACCGAGCATCCGTTGTCAATATATCATTTGGTTATTCAATATATATATATATATATATATCATTGTTTTACTTTTAGAGATTTTGATCCCCAAAAAAAAAAAAAAAAAGTTAGTGACAGGATTCATCCCGAGAACTTTTGCTAGTGAAACCCAATTAAGCAATTTCTAAGAGAAAACTCAATGGAACATCACTTAGATTATGAATAATTAATGCATGCAATATAAAATAATACCTCAACATATATAGATAAAATAACAATAGCATGCAAGTGCCAACTACATTCTCAAACTATAGGTCATTACTACATATATATGCTAGGATCACTACGATGTTCACAATTTAGTTTAGAGCATTTTGAGAGTATTTATAATATTAAACAATACAACTTATGCGAATAAGTTTACAAAAATAAAAATAAATAGGGAAAAATAAATACTGTCATTGCTGTAGGAAACATAAAACAATAAATGATATGCAAGGTAGACTGTTCACTACCTGCTTGGACTTAGAAAACAAATTTAATAACAAATGAAATGTGAGATAAAAATATCTCAGTGATTGATATAGTATAATAATATATATATATATATATATATATAATTTCTGTAAATCTTTTTCTCCAGATATTTGGTTCCACTTTTTTGAAAGGTATATCATTTAAAAATCATTTCACAAAACTCAATTTGTACCCCGGTGCTTAAATAGTATAAATTAATTTTTATTAAAAATATTATCAATTGGATTAATTATGATATAAATATTAAGCATAAAATAATATAAACATAATTTTATAAAATAATTATAAAAAGTGCAGTAAAATCATAAATATTAGAAAATCGACAGTGTACTAAAAAACATAAATAATGCATCATATAATATACTTAGTGCCACAAAGTGGTATGTGGTCTTTTTCGGAACATCACCACGAACATTAAGAAAAAAGGAAAAAAAAAAAAAAGAACCTATACGATGAACTCATTTTAAGACTTTTAGTATCTTAAAGGCGTCAAGACAATACAAACTAATGGGATAAACCCACCTCAAGATCTTTAATATATAAAAGGTACCGTGGCAATAATCAACCTGTGAAATGAATCCATCTCATGACCCTTAACATATTATAACTATTATGGCAAATTAGAGCGCTACAATATAGTACTGAATAGAGACACTTATACTATATGGTATACCAATTAAAAATAATAGTATAATATTGATAAAATAATCTTTCCAATATCATACATTTCCACTTTTCTAAAAAATATTATACCATAAAGCATAATTTAATATTCAAATCCAACTATTTATTTAAATATTACAAAAATTTAATCATGATTTTATGCCAAAACATAAATACCAAAAGTGAAAGTATATATCATCATAAATCATCTTTAAGAATTTTGAAAAACAAATCACGCAAACATGCCTAAAAATATACACAATTTTCAATATATTTTTTGAAAATTAAATATTTTCCAAATTGATTAAAACATCAATTCAAATACCAAAATATTTAAGTACTAAGATTCACAAATTCACTATGAATTTATTAATATTTGGAACCACTTAAAATATTATCAAAATTCATATAAAGTGATAACATATATATGTAAAAACAATTATTCACATATACATAAAATTACCATTTAAATCAAATCTCAAATATATTATATTCAAATTATATATATATATATATATTATACTAGCACGCTCAAATTCATTTAAAAATATAATTACTCTCAAGTACCATTGATATTTGCTCCTACTCCTCTGCAGAGTTATTTCCAAGTTCAATATGAGTACTTGTAATATAATAAAATATTCCTTAGACTTTGATAAATCAAATCTAAGACATTGGTAGACATTGATATGTACCATTGTCTTAAAATAATTTATACAATTATAAAATTATATAAATTAATCATCGATAGTCCAATTATACTGTGAATCCTTAAGATTCGATATCCAAAATTGGAATTTTTCACTCGAAGGTTAATTTTTCAAAATTGAATATTTTAATAAATCCTATTAATATCTAATTATACTTATCTAACGTCCAATTTTTGTCTAATTTTTTCCAAACAACATTCCAATTTTAACTTGTATTTAGTTAATTAATGCAAAAATAGAAAAATTATCAAACAGTATCCAAAATTCACAAACTTTCTATCAATGGAAAGCTTAAGAGATGAGGAACACATTGGTGTGCTTATATCAGTCCAAAAGTGTTACCGGTGGCCAAAAAACTCGTCAAAACTTTTGGTCAAAATTTTTGTTGATGAATTTCCTACATGGCTAGGAATCTTGGCAAACAAATACCAGAAATGGATTCAAGGGGTCCAAATTAAGGGGAGAGGGGTGTATGGGTTAGTCTATAATAGCTGGAAAACCCTCGAACCCTGATGATCAAATTAGACCATTGTCGCATGGTTCCGGTGGCATATCAGCAGGAGATTTAGAGGGCTTGATCGCCAATAGACAAGCTACAAGGCTGATAGGAGGGTGTCATCAATGATGGCTTGAATTTGGTCAAAATCGACTAGATCCAATTCGACATATAAATGAGTTTTGATCGATCCAGTTCGAATCATCGGGTCTATGGATAGCTTTCTCGGGTTTTGAGAACAAAATGGAAATTTTGAAATTTGTTTACTGTTGGGCACGCTCTCCAACATTTATATAGGGCCTTAGGTCACTTATACACGAGAATCAAACTGGTTTGAACACTAATATAATACTTATGTTTAGAATTTCTCAGAATCATAATTCTTTAATCGTAATTCAGAATTTGACATACTATCAATCTATGGGCTCCTATTGATGAGTTCTACGTAATGGTTTATCAATCAAACTAAAACTTTGACAATAAAAAAGGTTAATTTAGGATACACATATAGTGTATTTGATCAAATCCGATCAAACTTATGTAATAAAATATTTTGGTATGGATCATTACAGTTAGTCTTTAAGGCGACTATCATTCTAGATAAATATATATATATATATATATATATTTTTAAAAAAGGGTTAGTCTTTCAGATGACTATCGATGTATACAAGTATTGTTATATATTCATGCTAGTTGAATAAAAAAATTAATAAGAAAAAGGTATCAGGAAATTATTCAGAAGTAATATTATTGTTTTTTTGGTGATTATTGAGAAGTACTGTTGTGAAACATGATATATATATATATATATAAAACACGTGAATGATAGTAACTATTTTTCTTATAAAAAAAAGCAAGAAAAAGAAAATTGTGGACATTAATAAAATTATTTATTAGTTATTAGCTGATACAGACGCTGACCAACAAATATTTAGCAAAAAATAAAAATGCATGGTATATAACTTTTTTTTTTCTTCTTTTTTTTAAAGAAAAAGGGTTGATCTTTGAGATGACTATCGATGTATACAAGTGTTATTATGTCTTCGTACTAGTTGAATAAAAAAAATTAATAAGAAAAAAGTATCAGGAAATTATTAAGAAGTACTGTCATTGTTTTTTGGTGATTACTGAGAAGTACTAATTTTAACCACGATATATATATATAACACGTGAATGATGATAACCTTTTTTTTTGGTGAAAAAAAGAAAAAAGAAAATTGTGGACATTAATAAAATTATGTTATTAATAATTAGATGATGCAGACGTCGACCCACAAATATCTAGTAATTACCAAAAAATAAAAAAAACAATATTTAGCAAAAAATAAAAATGCATGGTGTATATATATATATATATATATATAAGATTTTGACATAATAAAGATACAGAATATAAAAAATAAAAAATAAAAAAAATAGATACTTGAGATTTTTGTATGGTAAGCAATCCATATATATATAAAAAATAAATTATCAATAAAATTTAAATAATATCTAATAACCTTTTACAACAATTATTGTGAAATTTATGCAAACTTAGCAGCTTATTATATATATATATATATATATATAAACATAACTAAATGGTATAATTTGGCACATAACTGTGTTTGCCATCAAATTTTTACCGCTATTTCAAAAATATTATATATATATATATATATATATAATTTTCCACAACGTGGATGTGAAAAAACACAAATAATGCTCTAAAAGAGTTCATATATAGTTATCTTTTTAAGCAGTGAAGAATACTTGCAATTTTTTCAAAGCAGCATAATCTTTCTTTCCTTCAAAGGATGTGGCACACTCTATTGGGGTGTTGAGAAAAGCGGACACCGATTACTTGGCAGTCATTGCAATATGGAGGAAGAGATACGTTTTCAGGTGTTTCTGGATCTTCAGATTCAGGAGGTCCAACACTGACAATCTGTGCTACTTTGCCTAGTTTCCTTACCTGTTTTAACCAACACTGGATCCACATGACCGCATTCAACAATTCCTTCTCTCCATCCACCGCTACTTCGTCTATACCTGTAATCATTCATTTTTTATATCATATATACATACTGATATTCAAGAATATATATATATATATATATATATATATATATAAATATTAATTTTAGATTTAATTGCACTTTGATACTTTTGATTTGTAGAATTGTATAATTTAGATCTACAACTTTCAAAAGCAGTGATTTAAACTTCTAAATTTTTTCAATTTCCTACATATTTGTCTAATTACCAATTTGACTAAACAAATATCAATATCACCTAAGAACTTGTTTTTATAATGGATTCAAAGCTCTACACTTTGAAAAATGACATTAGAGTGGTGATTAGAAAAGGGGGAAAAAAAAACATGGGGACAAAAGTCTTACCAATAATTTGTTTGGTTAAATTGAGATGGAGTAATACGTAACAAATTATAAAATTGAAGGTTTATATTGTTATTTTTGGAAATTAAAGATTTAAATTGTAAAACTCTAAAAATTGAAATTATCAAAGTATAATTAACACATAATTTTATATGTTGATTAACTGTTCAATAAAAAAAAAACTGTTCTAATGAAATTTTATTTTAAATTAATTTCAAATCAATCTAATAAGAGTCTAACTTTGAATATAATATTATACATATGTTATATGTACAGTTCTAATATGATGAACAATAACGTTAAAATTATAATTGATGTTATCTGTGAGATAATAACATACATATGAATTACTAAAGCCTATCAAATTAGAATGAATTACCAGGATTACAAGAAATCCAACTGATGATGCCATCATAAGTTGGATAGAACGTTATATGTATACCTGAAAGCTTGGCGACCGCTTTTAGTATGGCAAAAGACTTTGACAAAGTATTGGTCTTCGGAAAAAGAAGTACTAGTCTCACATCTGCAAGGGAATTTTTATTATTAAATTTATAATTACATCTATTTACATTGTTCCAAGCCTGGCCTGTTATCTGGATTGATTATGGACCTATATGGCTTTACTCTCTTATCCACGCTTATGGAACTCTCGTTTAATATTTTCCTCTTTTCTTCCAAAAAAAAAAAAAAAAATGAAAAAAATGATCATCAAAAGATAATGTTTATTAGTTGTCGGTATTATTAGTGAACCAACTACCCAAATGATGGTAACAATTAGTGAACCAACTACCGAAATGATGGTGACAATTACCAGATTATAAATAAAAAGTAAAGTAAATATCATGATTTAAACTATACATACATAACATCATAATATACAGATATTAATTTTCAATATTAAAAAAAAAAAAAACAACAATACCGAACGAAAATGAAAATTCACTTACAATATGGACTTCATCTCTTCACATTATTCATTACCGAATGAGATCCTCTGTGTGTTCTTTTAAATGCTCATTTATGATTACATTTAAATTTTAACCATCTTTTTTAACTCTATTTAATCTGATAGTCATCGGTGATGTAATATCAATTAATAACATATATTTTTCAAATGATCACTAAAGCCCTTATATTTGTGCAATACATGTGACCTCTTATTTTTATTTTTGGCTTTCTGCGTTTATCCCAAGATAATTAACAGTGGCAAGCCACCATTGTAAGTGCTATCATAATAAAAACAATTTAATATGCATCAACTATAGCGTTATAATCCCAAGATCTTCACACACATTACAAAACTATATTTTAATTAATTATTAACTTTTAAAATGCGGCCTTTGATTTATCATATCTACCTGCAAAACAGAATAAGAATAATAGAAGTACTGCTCTCTAACCTTTTTCTTTAGGTTTTCACTTAATAGGCATCGTAGACACCACAAAACCCTAATTTCAATTGTATCGTATATTAACTTTAATGACTCATTCCCAATTTATATATATATATATATATATATACAAAATAATTAATAAACAATAATAGTAACAATATAATATAATATAATAATAATAAAATAGGGAATAAGTCAATTGGATTTCTAAAGAGAATAGATCATTCAGTTTAATGGGTCAACTGAATGTGTGGTTAAGGACTCTACTTAAATGTTGAATAAACAAGTCAGTTCCATTACTGGTATGTAAGTGAGTTATATGATTATAATTAGTCCATACAAAATATTTAACAGCCATAGCCATCTTGAAGGAAAAGAACAGTACCAATGGAGAAAAAGGAAGAGAGCCAGAAGGTTTAAAAATGGGATTTTACTCCTGGAATCCGAAAAAAATGGGAAAAAAAAAAAACACTATTGTTCATACAAAAATTTTCAAACCTTGGTCTTATTCCTTTCAAAGGTCTCAAGGTTTATGGTGTAAGAAAGGAGTTGAACATCAATGTATCAAATAGCTTTTGGATGCACGGTTTTGTTATTTTCTCCTGACGCCCCAAAGATAAACTTCTAGTCACTTTAAAAGAAAATTATATATATATATATATATATATATATATATAAATATAAATAAATAGTAATAGATTTTGAACTATAGAACCAGGTATCTTTAAATAAAAGGTATTTGTGGGTCTCTAATCCATTGTAATCTAGTTACAATCGGACCAGAAGAATTCGGTCTTAGACGATTGAGGTTCCAACTTCCAAGCAAAAATGTTGGAAGTTTTTGGGAGATCTAATAGTTATTTCAGATTTAGCAAGTAAAATTCCATTTTTACACCTTGAAGCCTCTTGTCCTTCAAAAATGGCTATGGCAGGCTCTTGTTGGTTTCGCTCGAACACAAAAAGCCAAAATTAAAAGGTCAAGCTTATTGCACACATAAAGGCTTTAGTGATCTTGTGAAAACCATATGCCATTAATAAATGATGTGGTATCACTAATGACCATCAGATTAAATAGAATTGAAATAAATGATTGATATTTAACAATAATACTATAGGCAACAAAAACTTCACAAAATTATAAACCAAATGATATATCATCTGATATAGTTATTTATTATTTGATATACAATAATAATATCTTATTATTATGCGAGATAAAAATCAATAAAATAATAACTCATTAGTGATCACAATTTTGAATTATAAATTTTGTTAATGTAGAATTATCTGAGATTTCAAAACAAATATAAATAGACACTTAAAAAACCAGATAGGATCTCAATCCATTGATCATATAGCTTTTTCTTCTCTTTTTATTATTTTTTTATTTTTTTTAAAGTACATGTTAACATAGTTTGATATACAATATTGTGGTAATTAATTAATATGATATTATTGTTCAAAATTCTAGCTAAACATTAAGGTTTAAGGCTCTGTTTGGCAGGGTGTTTTTTTTTTTTTACTTAAAAGCTCTACTAGACTGTTAAAAGCTCTTTTATTAAAAAATAAAGATGTTTGACAAAAGTCAATAAGTACTTATTGATAAAAAAAAATGAGCTTTTTTAAACTGTTTTAGAGAAGTCCAAATTTTAAGCTTCTCTAAAAAAGCTCTTTTCTTTTACCTTATATGGAAATTTAATAAGCATTTAATACAGTTTAATGAGCATTTAATATAGCTTTTTCATTTACAATCAAATATTTATTAGCTTTTTAATAAAAATTATTTTTCAAAAAGATTTATTATACAAAACTCTACAGACTAAAATTATACTTTCATCAACTATACCAAACAGACCTAAGTCACTTACCTTCCATTAAAGAAAAAATTATGTGTAATGACTCAAACATTCTACAAATAAGGAGGAATATTCGCGTTGTTTACACAATGTGGCACTTTTGAAATCGGTTTAAATTAAAAATGTTAAAACCATAAACCTACTATTAATACTTTCGAAAGTACTACAAATTAGGCACAAACTTAAACATTTCATCACAGTATCCAATAGAAACATTCATTTCGTGTTTTTAAAATATTATAACAAAAGCTTTATTATTTGCTATTATTGTTGATTAGTACTGATATAAATAGTAATTGGATGTATTTAATTATTTATTAATTTTTAAAACTAAAAATCGATCAAGGATTCTCTTTATTAAAAAAAGAAAAAATTATCATGACTTATAAATCCTATTGTCTTCAATAATCACAAATCATAATAATAATAATAATAATAGTAATAAAATTTATTATTTATAAAATTTTTCTTAGTGCATAATAATAAACACATATATCAGTGTCAATGTATCCTGAAGATTTAAAAGAGTTGCAACACTAGAATCACTTCATATAATATTTGGTGAAACAAAATAAAATGATTTTTTAGTTATTTCATTTTAGGAAAATCATCTGTCTTTTTAGAAACCACATTCTAGATGGCCCTCAATACAAAGACATATACTTTCAAACCACAAAGCTAGAAGAAATAATAGCAAAAGCAATATCACAAAGCTTCTCAAGTATATCTTCTCTCTGTGCCAATTCACTGGGATAATCCAAACCAATCCTACCAAAATCAGAGCCACAAGTCTTGGCACTTTCCCTAGCTTCACTGCTCTTTATTCCTGCAGCATGAAACTGATTGGCTTGCAAGTCATTCAACGACTCCTGAAGGCTTTGCTTCGGCGGAGTTATGGTCTTCACACAACAGCCCAGCTTGCCCGTACTCGGTTGCATTCTTCTTCAAATGGTCGGCGATGAAGGCGGCTGTGTCGGCTGCACTCGCTTCGGCTTTTTGGACAATGATTTCGACAAGACCTTTGGTGTCGGCATTGCCGTTGGAACTGTCGAAATGGAGGGTTGAAAGTCAAAGGTCGTAGTAGGGAGTTGTATGGCATGTCTATTCTATCAATGCTTCATCCGCTGCTATAGGAGACAAAAATGGCAGCATTAATGACGAAACGATCGTCACAAAAAGCAAAGAAAAGGAGGCCATCAAGATCTTTGCTATTTTCTAATGTGTTGTCCTATGAAATTGTGAGGAGGGTTTGCGCAGAATTTATAGAATTTTTTAGGGTGAGAATTCATGCTAATGATGGAAAAAAAAAAAATTTGATGTAATTGGCTAATTGAGATGGTCATGAATCTGTACAAAGTAAAATTGAATGTTGATGGAAATGGGGTGGGTAATAATTTCATTGTAACAGTAGCAGTGGAAGCTAGAAGGGTGTTGTTGTCTACGGTGATTGATTGAGTAATAGATTTTAGGTTAAAATTTGAGTGATTAAATTGTCTTAAATTAAGAATTTTATAAGTTGCCAAATGCGAAGTGCCAGTTCGTTTTTGGTCCTTTCTTTTTTTTTTTTTTAAAAAGTAATTATATAATTTTTATTTTCCTGTTTTATGTCTTCTGTGGATGATTAATTAAATTTAGATTATATTCTATGGGGTTTCATCCTTTGGTATTACATGTTTAACACATCCAAATTACGTTTGATCAGTCATATATGGAGAAAAAAAAAACACAATTAAAATCAAATTAATTTAATTCGCATTTGGGTGAACGAATTAGATTTATGTTTAAAAAAAACTGTTTTTCAGGAAATTGATATTGCTGAAAATCCAGTGCGAATTGGGGATTTTAATAACGTGGATTATAGAAAACGAAATGTCAAAGACTCAAAATGTGAAGTATCATTTTTGACATTGACTGGGCCGTTGTTGGGCTGGGTCAGTGAGTAATTTCCAATTGGAGCAAGATCAATCTCTTTTTATTTTAATTTATTGTTTTTTGGGTTAAGAGGTCAATCCCTTATTTGATTTGGTATGGCAGAGCATATCAGCCCTTTTTTCAAAACAAACTTTAGAAAATTTATTTTACATATTGGGGGTGAGTGACTTATCCATTCGAGGAGCTAAAATAACTTAGATTCAGAACCATATGACTCCTTCTCATAAAAATGAGTAGGATTTATGAACCCCATTTATTTATTTTTCACCACTCTGAATGTTTCTTTGGACATTATAAATGAAGTATATTTTCATTGTCATTGTATAGTAAATATTAGTCACCAAAAACAGAAATTTGACAAGAATGGGGCGGTGGGGCGGAGGGACTTTTTACTTTTTTAGCTGTAGGAGGGATCGAATTTAAGATCTGGGTTAACACCAACGGTTGTTATCACAGGTTAAATTCGAATACTTTTTATTTTTTTTATTATATATCTTACATTTGGGTAAATCAAACCTTGTGGTTTTTTTTTTTTCAAAAATTTCGAACAAGAAGAGGTAGCAAACACCTTCTCTATTAGAATGCAACATGGCCGACAATCAATTACTACTTTAGCACACATAAAACTTACTGTAGCAATAAAAACTGTTCCTATCCGTACTTCTAAGCAAAAAATAAAGAATTATTATCCGTACTAGTTGATTGAAAATTATTAAGACAAA